>NC_134268.1:176805711-177105711 GCF_031893055.1 Leptodactylus fuscus | reverse complement strand
CCAGTTATGCCATTGTATGCCTATAATGTTGTATATACTGAATAAATAAGACCCAAGAGACCTATTAAGCTAGCATAACACAAGTTAGCGGCTGAAGTTGCAAAAAATATTTGCTCTCTATTCTCGCTTGCTTTCACTCCTCTCTCTGCTTGCTCTTCTCTCCATTCTTACTCTTCTTGCATGCATTTTGCTTTCTGCTTGCTTTCTCTGTCTTTCCTGTATTTTAATTGACCATATGCTATGGCCTTTGTGCATTGCAGTTGCATGAATTGATGTCAAATTTTACTTTTTGTCATAGGTGCACCTGAAGAATACTGAAATCGAAAACACAAAGCTGCTGACAGAGGTGCAGACATTGAAAAACCTCGATTCAAGTAAGGAGAATCTTATTACTCATTACAAAGAGGAACTTGGAAAAATGAAGCAGTGTCTGGCCAGCAAAGAGAAGCAGTGCGCAGAACTTCTCCAGAATGCCTCTGAGAAGGTGAGAACCAAGTATAAGGTGGTAGAACACTATGGACATCCATGTTTCCTTATGCATAGGAAAGTATGACAAAGTAATATGCTAGTATGTAATATGGAGTCACGGTATGCCTTTATACAACCTCTTGCTTACAGCTCCGCTGGATGCAGAAGGCCCCATATGATGATTTGATCCTGTGTAAGGATGTGATGTTTTACCGTATTTTTCGGACTATAAGACGCACCGGACCATAAGACGCACTAAGGTTTTAGAGGAGGAAAATAGGGAAAAAAAAAATTTTAAGGAAAAAAAATTGGTGAAATATTTAATAACCTAATAATATAATATTTCACCAATGTAAATAGAACCGGGGGCTTTCGGACACAGGGATACCAAATGTGTATGTGTTTCACAGTAATGTTTTTGTTTTATATGTATTGTAGGGCTATGGGGGTGATTTGAACATATCTATCTATCTAATCTATCCTATCTATCTAATCTATCCTATCTATCTATCTATCTATCTATCTATCTATCTATCTATCTATCTAATCTATCCTATCTATCTAATCTATCCTATCTATCTAATCTATCTATCTATCTCCTATCTATCTATCTGTCTGTCTGTCTGTCTATCTGTCTATCTATCTATTCTATCTAATCTCATCCATGGATGGAAAGAGACACCCTGCAGTGAAGCTATGTAAGAAGAGTAAAAGGGGCGGGCCAGACGGGTGAAGGAGGTGTGGTTTTCTAAGCAAACTTGAAAACACACCTCTTTCACCTGTCTGGCTCGTCCCTCCTTCACTGCCTCTC
Source organism: Leptodactylus fuscus (assembly GCF_031893055.1). Taxonomy (NCBI): domain Eukaryota; kingdom Metazoa; phylum Chordata; class Amphibia; order Anura; family Leptodactylidae; genus Leptodactylus; species Leptodactylus fuscus. The sequence goes on along the minus strand of NC_134268.1, from coordinate 177,104,432 downwards.
AGATGTCGCTTCTGCAATGATGCCACACAGGCAGGGAAGTAGGGGCGGGCCAGATGGGTGAAGGAGGCGTGGTTTCAAGCTTGTCGAGAAAACCACGCCTCCTCCTCCCGTCTGGCCCGCCCCTCCTTCCCTGTCTGTGTGGTTTCATTGCCGGAGCCAGATCTGAGAGGCAGTGAAGGAGGGACGAGCCAGACGGGTGAAAGAGGCGTGGTTTTCTCGGCACGCTTGAAACCACGCTTCCTTCACCTGTCTGGCCCGCCCCTACTTCCCTGCCTCTCAGATCTCGCTCCTGCAAACACGCGACACAGACAGGGAAGAAGGGGCAGAGCAGGCAGGCACCGTGCTGCTCTTCTTTTCATTCGCACAGACGGGACACAGACGCTGCGCACGCTGCATTCGGACTATAAGACGCACACACATTTTCCTCCCATATTGGGAGGAAAAAAAGTGCGTCTTATAGTCCGAAAAATACGGTATTTCATATTGTGCTTGGTGACATTGCGCTCTTGCACATTGATGTCAGATTGACAGTGCAAGCCATGAAAAAATGCAATACTATGGAGAAAATAAGATAACATCTCTTTGACTTCAGATGTAACATGTTATTATGATTGGCTTTGAAATCACACAGTCCACTTTTAATTCATGGTTTATGTGTTCTGCTAACGACTTAAAGAAAGTGTAAAAAAAAAATAAATATAGGGTAATAGTCACTGAGGTATGTGACCATGAGATTGTATGCAAACATGTAACTTAATCCCTAACGCTAGGTTCACACCTGCGTTCTTCTTTCCGTTCTGTGCTTTCCGTCTTCTGCATGCCAGAAGACGGAAAGCACAGACCGGGTCCGGCCGTGAGCGGCGGTGAGCGTTTTGCTCTCTCCGCCGCGAAACCGGATTTTTTTTATCCGGACACAGAGTACTGCATGTCCGACTCTGTGTCCGGATTATAAAACCCGGTTTCGCGGTGGAGAGCATAAAACGCTCACCGCCGCTCACAGCCGGACATCTCTCTCACCCATTCAAATGAATGGATGAGAGAGACTCCTGCAGGTTTCCGTCTCCTGCCTCTGTTTTAGGCAGGAAACGGAAACCTCAAGTACGGAGTTCACAACGCTGATGTGAACGAGCCCTAAGTCTTGAGACTTCCCAGGAGGAATGATGATATCCAAATCGTATATGCACTTTTCACCGGAATGGCTGCATTTACTGGTGGCCTCCATTTATTAGCAGTCTCCGGTGTCCCAGGGCGCTGTTCAGTCCCTACGACGACCTGAGGCTTTATAGGCAGAAGTCCATGTCCTTTCCTTAGGCCGCTGATCGGCCTTAGTTGTCACCTGCGGTGGGGATGTCTGCCAGAAAAGCCCTGGAGAGCCTCTGGGATCAGATAACGGACTGGGACACCGGAGCACTCCAGGACAAGCGAGTATGTCATCATTCCCTATCCACAGGATGTGAGATTGCCAAAGGTCGGACAGCTGGGATCTTCAGGGATCAGGAGAAATGGGAACCAAAAGTTCCCCTTGTTGCTCCATTTGAATTAAGCAGTGGTGTGTTAGCCTGACCAATGCTCCATTCACTGCTATGGTGCTGCCAGGATGACTATCTTAAGCAGCCCTACACTAGTGCCTTGTCACAAGGAGCAGACAGGAGCCTTCATTCCCCTTTCTCCATAAGTCAAGCCCCCGGTGATCTGACACTAATCCTGTATCCATTCACTCTCTGTTGGTTGACATTTGTCTTGCTCATACCGATACTTGTGTTACTACTCTTGATTTAATATATTTCTTCTGTACTACCAGGAGGACATTGGCTTTTTGAAACAACAGCTCCGTAAGATTGAGGATGATCAGCAGGCCAGCAGACAGAAGGTTTCCTTAATGTCCAAGGAGCTTAGTGATGCAGTAAATATACGTGATAAAACTATGGCTGACCTTCATACATCTCGCCTTGAGACTGAAAGCGTGAAGAAGCAACTTGCCACCGCTTTGGCTGAGCTAAGTTTACGGGATAAGCAAACCTCCTCTAACAGCGTTGTGAGAAAAGAGCAGGTAATCTAATACATAGTAATCTAAATTAGGGAACATTGGGGGAGATTTATTATCCCCTTATACTAACTGAAAAAAGACACAGACCAGGTTTGTGACATTTTGACCACCATTTGTGCAAAATTCTTTGCACAGATGGGATTTTTACACCTCCCTTGCCACTTTCCAAAAAGAAGGCTTGGCTGAGCCCATTGGGTCCAGCAGATTTATCATCATTTACCCCAGCCTTTGCTCTTTAAGGTGATTGAAATCAAAACCAGCTTGTAGCTGGTGTAGATTTTTCTAGGTGCACAGAATGCCAGACAATAGAATTAAAGGGGTTGTGCCATTAAGGACACTTTTCCCCTATCCTCGTTGTCCAATTACTGGTACCCTAGGTCACCAATGATCAGGAAAATGGGGACCAAAAATTCTCCTAAAACTCCATTTTGAATAGAGCATCAGTCTGCTTACGTCATCAGCACTCCATACACTTCTATGGGGCTGTAAGCGCTGCTGGAGTTTACAGTTTTGGCAGCTGCAAAAAAGTGAATGCAATCTAATTGGTGGTCCATTCATAAGGAGGTGTTTATGAACCCCCTTGTTCTCCTGATTGCTGGGAGATCTGACAGTCAGAACCCCAGGAATCTGACACTTATTCACTGTACTGTGCATAGGGAACAAATGTCCTTAAATCTGCCATATGTGCAAGTCTTATTTGCACTAATCTTGCATGTTATCCTGTATAGTGTAATTCCTGAAAGATTATCTTCTTAAAGACCTTCAATTAAGCAACTTTACATAAGTGAATGGTACAGGTGACTATAAGTAATCTTACAATATGAAATTCCGTTTCTACTTACTAAACCAAGTTACTTTTTACATAGAAGTATATGGAGAGGGAAGGGGGAGGAGAAAATTGCTGGGATAGACACACCAATAAAAGCAGCCACTCTGCTACACTGTGACTCAGGGAGCTCTTTTGACAGTGCTATTCCTCTAGATAAGATTCGATCATCATACAGATTGAGGCACTACGCCAATTACCAGCCCCCTCCCCTCTCTATAGACTTCTGTATCTGAGATAAAGTATGGAGACAGATAAAGGGTCTTGAGTGAAAGGAAGTGGAAAGCGAGCAGCCTAATGGAAGGAAGTCTGTTTGTTTAATGACATATATGACACAGTTTCTTTATGATCTCATGTACTATTCATTTATGAAAACTGGATTATATTTGAAGATAAACTGGAGATTGATCAGTGTCAGGAGAAGCAGCGATTGGACACCATTGTCTTAAATGTGGGAAAACCATTCTGTTTACTCTAAAACCTGATGATTTTTCTTTCTCTGTTTAGGACACTGAGATGTGTAGAGTGGAGCAGGAACTACGTAAAGAGGTTGAAGACCTGAAGCTGAGACTACAGATGGCAGCCGACCACTATAAAGATAAATTTAAAGAATGCCAAAAACTTCAGAAACAAGTAGCAAAACTCACAGACCAGCTCGTACGTTGTCCTGTTAAAACATTTTCATAACTTATATTTGCAGAAGCGCAGTAAGGGATTTACATTACAGGTGGCTGGAGTCACATAATGTCTAGCACACAGGCCTTCTTATCTATAGAGCCCTCCTCCGGTGATGGAGAGGAAATCTCAGGTAGATTGATATGCCGTGGCCTTTCCTTCTTACTTTCCAGCCTGTCCTATGAGGCAGAGCTGCGGGATCTAGTCTCTTCTACAGACCTTCTGTGCTTAGAGGAACATCCACCCATCCAATTTTCTTCTGTAATACTTGACAGGGTTCCATACTTCAAGCAAATAACATGCTTTATTTCCCATAAGGAGATGATAATTGGACATCTATGGATCATTATAATGATGTGGAGTCAGTAAAGCATGTTGGCCCCTTTAGCTATTTTTCCCATTAATGCCAGTCTTGGGCTATACAGCAGAATACTACAAAACTGCAAATCACTTTAATGATCCTAAATCTGAGGTGTGGATGGTCATAGACATAATAATTGTATAAGTGCTGGTGTTTGACCGAGAATGCCACACCCACAAGGGATAACATCCCCTGTTTTATTGGCGCGCTGGTGCATACATGGCCGCCACTCCTTTCACTTCTATGGGCCTGATGGAGCACTGTACTTCGCTGTAACTATCCGATCCACACGTAAATGGAGAGTTTGTTACACATGCACTCAACCGTTCCTACTTACAGCCATTCTTGTGATTGATGGAAGTCGCTTTACTTGTAGTTTGAATGTAAAATGTACTGAGAACATCTAACACAGTTTGTATTTATGTTTTTATTTTTATTGTATATCAGAAAGTTACAGAAAGTCAGCAGAAGGCAGCAGATCTGTATGGGAACTCTGAGGCATCAGCTGCAGATGTTCCCGGCTTTACTCCACCAGGTAAGTTACTCTCAAGGATTCTATTTGCAGATTACCATGCAGATCTTAGGGCTAGTTCACACGGAGTTAAATGAACTCCAAGTGTTGCCGGTGCAGTGCACTGGCATCCCATCGCGGCATTCAGTGATGGATTAGGCCCAAATGAATGGGCCGGAGCCTCGCACCATGGACGCCGCGGCTGATTCAGCTGCGGAATCCGTAGCAAGATCAATGGGAGCCATTTTTGGCAGCGGATTCCGCGTCAAAATCCACTGCCAACTTCCCTCTTGTGTACTAGCCCTTATAGTGAAGCACCACAATAAGCTGTTGATGACTACATAAGCTATGTATGTATTAGCAGAGTCATTTCTGGGATAATCTGACATTTTTCTATATTCCATAGTGAGTCCTTTTTCTTCACATTCTGTACCCGAATTTGTCATCAAAGAACAAGTGGCAGATATGAACAAGGAAATAGCTGAGAAAACAGAGAAGTATCGGAAGTACAAGCAAATGTTAGCAGTAAGTAGTCAGCCATAGGAGATGGGTAATAACCTAACTTGATTTATGATCTATCCAAAGACTTACTCTAGTAACTGTTTCTGTTCTTGTGTGGACAGGTCACTTCAGAATGGCCTAATAAATCTATTTTTTCCTTTATATAAACTATGGTTATCTTAAAGGGAGTCTGCTACCAGGGCCCAGCATATTCACCAAGGCCCCGGAAAAATAGGTTTAGGTTATATCAGACAGTGTTTTCCACTTGTGATCGGCATCTTTGTTGCCAAGAAGTTTGTGTTTTTTATCAGTATGCAAATTGGTTCTGTGGAGCAACTAGGGCATTGTCACTTACTTGTTGGAAGCAACCACAATGTCCTTATTGCTCCAAAGAGCTTATTTGCATGTTGACAAAAAAAGCTATTTTTCTGCAATGGAGGCACCGATTCACAACTTCATTTTCATACTTTCTTAAAGCCTTTTTCCTTAGTAGCCCCTAGGCAATTGTGGTGCACTACATTGACGGAAAGTCATCACTGCTATGTTAAAGTAAAGAGGCAGCATGGTCGATAGATAGATAGATAGATAGATAGATAGATAGATAGATAGATACTGCTAGTTCACATTACACTTAGCATTCCTTAGTTTCCTTGACACTTCTCATACTACAGAGACTATTTGCTCGGAGAAGTGCAGAGGCTGCTGTAATCACAGGACTTTAGCTAGACCGTTTACTTAAGGCCCCATGTCTTACATGGACGAAATTCTCTTTTACATACTTAATCTCTGGAGATGAACTTCAGGTAAAATGTTTGATCATGAGTATTCACTATTGGATTATCCATTGTCTAGCCCTCCTAGAATACATAATTTAGTAGCTTCCTCTATATGCTGACAGCTGATTAGACTGTAATGAGACCGACCTCGCTGCATCCGTGAAACCAGTCTTTGGTTGACTGACTCAGTATCCACTTAAATTTTTTTGTTCTCCTAGGAAGAAAAGGCGAGGTGTAGTGCGTACGCTGATGATGTGGCAAAGATGGAGTTAAAGTGGAAGGAGCAACTGAAAATTAATGAAAGTATCAAACTTCAGCTAGCTGCTCTTGAGGACCAATATAAGGTAAGCCCATGTCGTCAAAAAGGAAGGTATTTCCGTTTCCCGGACATGTTTTGCAGCTTTTACCTTGTAATGTGATATTTCAAGTGGCATTTGCCATGTTTATGAATATGTGTGCCAGCTTGCTTCACAACATGTACGAGCAAATTCAAGAGAAGATGCGTGGCTAGACAACTCAGAATTGTTACCAAATTTATTATGGGCTTTTAATGAATTAATATTTATTTATTTATTTTACCAAAATGCTTGTGTTTGTGAATGACTACTGTGAGATGGTGTAAGGAGGGAAGTGTACCCAATATACCTGGAGTTGCTCCAAATGTATTTTGTAGCATGTGTGCTCCCTTTGTATACAGTACAGATACAGATAAATGTGCCATATTGTGCACTCCTACTGTGGAGCCAGCCAGTTATTAGCTTATTGCTGAGCCCAGTCATAAAAGGCAGCATCTGTGATACACCGTATGTACCCAGCGAAGTACTGGTATTAAGGAAAGTTAATTTGGCTGATCTGGAGAAGGCAAATAAGTTAAGCTTGTTGGAGCACAATGTAATGTAGCACTGGGGAGATATTATGTGCCTTTATGGTTCTGAAAATCTACTTGCCTACTTATGAGGCTGCTCAGTGAAAGGTGAGGAATGTTTCACATGATCACAAGCACCTCTTAAGACCTGTGAAATCCAAGCCTTTTTCCAGGAGAGAGAATGCCCTCCACCGCTTATTCTGGGGGACTTGTACACATTGCTCAATCCTCATCCTGTAATTTGTCTTTAAATATATTTCTCTGCAATGGAAAACTTTACTAAGCTCTCATGTAGCCGTGAAAAAAGAAATGGAGTCCACTGTAAGTACAAACTACAGCCATGCACACCATGTGGACATACATAAATATTTAACTAGCTTTGGGACCACATTTTGACATAATGACGGTATTTTTGGGTTATCGTTTACCGAACACAAAGGGGGAGATTTATAAAGACCAGTGTTTTCCATGCCAGTCTTCATATCTCCTGCACTGGAGGGAGAGACACCTGATTTAGGAGGAGGTGCACACGTTTCAGTACCCATCAGGCGTAGGCTTCACCAGTCTTTGCGCCTGTTCATAGCTGGCATAGATTTCAGTCACAAAACTAGTGTAAATGACCATAAGGGTGGAGGGGCTACACACGCCACGTCTGTTGTCATGCAGTTTTTCACTAAAGTGATGAGTGTGGCATAAAAGTGCAAATTTCAGCACTTTTTGTTGCAAGTGGTGTATAGAAGCAGGTTTGGTACTTTTTTATGGTATGAATGTGGCATACATCAATAATAAATGTGCCACACAGTGTGTTATATCTGTAAAACTGTTGGGCCTTTTTATTGTTTGTACAGTTTCATTTTATTGATTAGTTGAAGGGAGTCTATCAGCAGTATCAGCTCAGCCCACAGAGAGATAGGTTAGGGCCATCTGAATGAATATGACGGTCTGCGGGGCACGTTGATATAATGTACTTAAGTGAGAAATCTAGCCTGAATACATGAAATAATGCCATGTTTTTAAATCCTCTCCAAAACCTTTTCCAACATGTATAAATGTGTTAGAAAAAGTCAGGGGTAGCCTCAGGACTGTCCCGGCATGAGTCACGTACTAACTTATAAAAGTGTGAAAAATGATGCCAGGTCCAGTCTGAGGCGTGAGTGATTTTTCTTAGTTACAGCCTATAATGGTATAAAATAACAAGAGTAATGCGCACCTTAATAGGCCAGGATCATATGGCGGAAAATGAAGAGGGTTTGAGGCGGACATCTTCTTGTATTGGCTCTTTCACTTTCCGCCATTGATTAGATCTAGAGATGAGCGAACACTAAAATGTTCGAGGTTCGAAATTCGATTCGAACAGCCGCTCAATGTTCGTGTGTTCGAACGGGTTTCGAACCCCATTATAGTCTATGGGGAACAGATACTCGTTAAGGGGGAAACCCAAATCCGTGTCTGGAGGGTCACCAAGTCCACTATGACACCCCAGGAAATGATGCCAACACCTCTGGAATCACACTGGGACAGCAGGGGAAGCATGTCTGGGGGCATCTAACACACCAAAGACCCTCTATTACCCCAACATCACAGCCTAACAACTACACACTTTACACACTCAATACCACCTCTCTGACAGTAGGAAAACACCTTGAAACATGTGTATTTGGCACTTGCAGTGAGGAGAGCTTGTCACCAGCAGTGAATTTGGCCCTTGTAGTAAGTTGAGGTTGGCACCAACATTTGTTTTGAAAATCAGGGTGGATTGAGCCTCTAACCAGCAGAGTTTGGGCAAATTCATGGTGGAGGGAGCCTCTAAAAACCCCAGTTTGGACCAATTCATGGTGGAGGGAGACTCTAAAAACCCCAGTTTGGACCAATTCATGGTGGAGGGAGCCTCTAAAAACCCCAGTTTGGACCAATTCATGGTGGAGGGAGCCTCTAACCAGCCCAGTTTGGGCAAATTCATGGTGGAGGGAGCCTCTAACCAGCCCAGTTTGGACCAATTAATGGTGGAGGGAGCCTCTAACCAGCCCAGTTTGGACCAATTAATGGTGGAGGGAGCCTCTAACCACCCCAGTTTGGACCAATTCATGGTGGAGGGAGCCTCTAACCAGCCCAGTTTGGACCAATTCATGGTGGAGGGAGCCTCTAAAAAACCCAGTTTGGACCAATTCATGGTGGAGGGAGCCTCTAAACAGCCCAGTTTGGGCAAATTCATGGTGGAGGGAGCCTCTAACCACCCCAGTTTGGACCAATTCATGGTGGAGGGAGCCTCTAAACAGCCAAGTTTGGACCAATTCATGGTGAAGGGAGCCTCTAAAAACCCGTTTGGACCAATTCATGGTGGAGGGAGCCTCTAACCAGCCCAGTTTGGGCAAATTCATGGTGGAGGGAGCCTCTAAACAGCCCAGTTTGGGCAAATTCATGGTGGAGGGAGCCTCTAACCAGCCCAGTTTGGACCAATTCATGGTGGAGGGAGCCTCTAACCAGCCCAGTTTGGGCAAATTCATGGTGGAGGGAGCCTCTAAACAGCCCAGTTTGGGCAAATTCATGGTGGAGGGAGCCTCTAACCAGCCCAGTTTGGACCAATTCATGGTGGAGGGAGCCTCTAACCAGCCCAGTTTGGGCAAATTCATGGTGGAGGGAGCCTCTAAACAGCCCAGTTTGGGCAAATTCATGGTGGAGGGAGCCTCTAACCAGCCCAGTTTGGACCAATTAATGGTGGAGGGAGCCTCTAAACAGCCAAGTTTTGGGAAATTCATGGTGGAGGGAGCCTCTAACCAGCCCAGTTTGGACCAATTCATGGTGGAGGGAGCCTCTAACCAGCCCAGTTTGGACCAATTCATGGTGGAGGGAGCCTCTAAACAGCCCAGTTTGGGCAAATTCATGGTGGAGGGAGCCTCTAAAAAACCCAGTTTGGACCAATTCATGGTGGAGGGAGCCTCTAATTAGCCCAGTTTGGACCAATTAATTGTGGAGGGAGCCTCTAACCAGCCCAGTTTGGACCAATTAATGGTGGAGGGAGCCTCTAACCACCCCAGTTTGGGCAAATTCATGGTGGAGGGAGCCTCTAACCAGCCCAGTTTGGACCAATTAATGGTGGAGGGAGCCTCTAAACAGCCAAGTTTTGGGAAATTCATGGTGGAGGGAGCCTCTAACCAGCCCAGTTTGGACCAATTCATGGTGGAGGGAGCCTCTAAACAGCCCAGTTTGGGCAAATTCATGGTGGAGGGAGCCTCTAACCAGCCAAGTTTGGACCAATTCATGGTGAAGGGAGCCTCTAAAAACCCGTTTGGACCAATTCATGGTGGAGGGAGCCTCTAACCAGCCCAGTTTGGGCAAATTCATGGTGGAGGGAGCCTCTAAACAGCCCAGTTTGGGCAAATTCATGGTGGAGGGAGCCTCTAACCAGCCCAGTTTGGACCAATTCATGGTGGAGGGAGCCTCTAACCAGCCCAGTTTGGGCAAATTCATGGTGGAGGGAGCCTCTAAACAGCCCAGTTTGGGCAAATTCATGGTGGAGGGAGCCTCTAACCAGCCCAGTTTGGACCAATTAATGGTGGAGGGAGCCTCTAACCAGCCCAGTTTGGGCAAATTCATGGTGGAGGGAGCCTCTAAACAGCCCAGTTTGGGCAAATTCATGGTGGAGGGAGCCTCTAACCAGCCCAGTTTGGACCAATTCATGGTGGAGGGAGCCTCTAACCAGCCCAGTTTGGGCAAATTCATGGTGGAGGGAGCCTCTAAACAGCCCAGTTTGGGCAAATTCATGGTGGAGGGAGCCTCTAACCAGCCCAGTTTGGACCAATTAATGGTGGAGGGAGCCTCTAAACAGCCAAGTTTTGGGAAATTCATGGTGGAGGGAGCCTCTAACCAGCCCAGTTTGGACCAATTCATGGTGGAGGGAGCCTCTAAACAGCCCAGTTTGGGCAAATTCATGGTGGAGGGAGCCTCTAAACAGCCAAGTTTGGACCAATTCATGGTGAAGGGAGCCTCTAAAAACCCGTTTGGACCAATTCATGGTGGAGGGAGCCTCTAACCAGCCCAGTTTGGGCAAATTCATGGTGGAGGGAGCCTCTAAACAGCCCAGTTTGGGCAAATTCATGGTGGAGGGAGCCTCTAACCAGCCCAGTTTGGACCAATTCATGGTGGAGGGAGCCTCTAACCAGCCCAGTTTGGGCAAATTCATGGTGGAGGGAGCCTCTAAACAGCCCAGTTTGGGCAAATTCATGGTGGAGGGAGCCTCTAACCAGCCCAGTTTGGACCAATTAATGGTGGAGGGAGCCTCTAAACAGCCAAGTTTTGGGAAATTCATGGTGGAGGGAGCCTCTAACCAGCCCAGTTTGGACCAATTCATGGTGGAGGGAGCCTCTAACCAGCCCAGTTTGGACCAATTCATGGTGGAGGGAGCCTCTAAACAGCCCAGTTTGGGCAAATTCATGGTGGAGGGAGCCTCTAAAAAACCCAGTTTGGACCAATTCATGGTGGAGGGAGCCTCTAATTAGCCCAGTTTGGACCAATTAATTGTGGAGGGAGCCTCTAACCAGCCCAGTTTGGACCAATTAATGGTGGAGGGAGCCTCTAACCACCCCAGTTTGGGCAAATTCATGGTGGAGGGAGCCTCTAACCAGCCCAGTTTGGACCAATTAATGGTGGAGGGAGCCTCTAAACAGCCAAGTTTTGGGAAATTCATGGTGGAGGGAGCCTCTAACCAGCCCAGTTTGGACCAATTCATGGTGGAGGGAGCCTCTAAACAGCCCAGTTTGGGCAAATTCATGGTGGAGGGAGCCTCTAAAAAACCCAGTTTGGACCAATTCATGGTGGAGGGAGCCTCTAATTAGCCCAGTTTGGACCAATTAATTGTGGAGGGAGCCTCTAACCAGCCCAGTTTGGACCAATTCATGGTGGAGGGAGCCTCTAACCAGCCCAGTTTGGGCAAATTCATGGTGGAGGGAGCCTCTAAACAGCCCAGTTTGGGCAAATTCATGGTGGAGGGAGCCTCTAACCAGCCCAGTTTGGACCAATTAATGGTGGAGGGAGCCTCTAAACAGCCAAGTTTTGGGAAATTCATGGTGGAGGGAGCCTCTAACCAGCCCAGTTTGGACCAATTCATGGTGGAGGGAGCCTCTAACCAGCCCAGTTTGGACCAATTCATGGTGGAGGGAGCCTCTAAACAGCCCAGTTTGGGCAAATTCATGGTGGAGGGAGCCTCTAAAAAACCCAGTTTGGACCAATTCATGGTGGAGGGAGCCTCTAATTAGCCCAGTTTGGACCAATTAATTGTGGAGGGAGCCTCTAACCAGCCCAGTTTGGACCAATTAATGGTGGAGGGAGCCTCTAACCACCCCAGTTTGGGCAAATTCATGGTGGAGGGAGCCTCTAACCAGCCCAGTTTGGACCAATTAATGGTGGAGGGAGCCTCTAAACAGCCAAGTTTTGGGAAATTCATGGTGGAGGGAGCCTCTAACCAGCCCAGTTTGGACCAATTCATGGTGGAGGGAGCCTCTAAACAGCCCAGTTTGGGCAAATTCATGGTGGAGGGAGCCTCTAAAAAACCCAGTTTGGACCAATTCATGGTGGAGGGAGCCTCTAATTAGCCCAGTTTGGACCAATTAATTGTGGAGGGAGCCTCTAACCAGCCCAGTTTGGGCAAATTCATGGTGGAGGGAGCCTCTAACCAGCCCAGTTTGGACCAATTCATGGTGGAGGGAGCCTCTAACCAGCCCAGTTTGGACCAATTCATGGTGGAGGGAGCCTCTAAAAAACCCAGTTTGGACCAATTCATGGTGGAGGGAGCCTCTAAACAGCCCAGTTTGGGCAAATTCATGGTGGAAGGAGCCTCTAACCAGCAGAGTTGTGGGAAAGCAGGGTGGAGGGAGCCTCTAACCAGCAGAGTTGGTGGAAATCAGGGTGGAGGGAGCCTCTAACCAGCAGAGTTGGGGGAAATCATGTTGGAGGGAGCCTAGTATTAGCAGAATTGTGCAACGCTTATGGTGGATGAGTATGAGGATGCGGAGGAATTGGAGAGGTTGAGTACAGACATGGAGTTTCATGTTGGGGTGCTTTACACAGGTGGGCACAAAAATGAAGGCTCTATCCAGTGGTGGTTCATTTTTATCAAAGTGAGCCGGTCGGCACTCTCAGCTGACAGACGGGTGCGCTTGTCAGTGATGATGCCACCGGCTGCACTGAACACCCTCTCAGATAGGACGCTGGCGGCAGGACAGGACAGCACCTCCAAGGCATATAGGGCAAGTTCAAGCCACAGGTCCAACTTCGACACCCAATACGTGTAGGGCGCAGAGGGGTCGGAGAGGACAGGGCTGTGGTCGGAAAGGTATTCCCGCAACATGCGCCTATACTTCTCACGCCTGGTGACACTAGGACCCTCCGTGGCGGCACTTTGGCGAGGGGGTGCCATCAAGGTGTCCCAGACCTTAGACAGTGTGCCCCTCGTTTGTGTGGACCGGTGAGAACTTGGTTGCCTACTGGAGGAACTGCCCTCCCTGCCGCCAACGTCACATGCTGGAAACATCTCCATCATATTCTGCACCAATTGCCTGTGGCAAGCATTGATGCGATTGGCCCTCCCCTCTACCGGAATAAAAGACGAGATGTTGTTTTTATACCGGGGGTCAAGGATAGCAAAGATCCAGTACTGGTTGTCCTCCATGATTTTGACAATACGCTTGTCGGTTGTAAAGCACCCCAACATGAACTCAGCCATGTCTGCCACAGTGTTAGTTGGCATGACTCCTCTGGCCCCACCGGAAAGTTCAATCTCCATTTCCTCCTCATCCTCCATGTCTACCCATCCGCGCTGCAACAATGGGACGATTCGAAGTTGCCCGGAAGCCTCCTGTATCACCATCACATCATCGGACAACTCTTCTTCCTCCTCCTCCTCCTCCTCCTCCTCCTCCATTAAACGCAGTGAAGCGGACAGATGTGTGGACCTACTCTCCAGCTGTGACGGATCGGATGCTATCCCTAACTCCTCTGTGTGATCTGAGTTATCCCTGATGTCAATCAGGGATTCTCTCAGAACACACAAGAGCGGGATTGTAAGGCTCACCATCGCATCCTCAGAGCTCACCCTCCTTGTGGACTCCTCAAAGACCCGTAGGATGTCACAAAGGTCTCTCATCCATGGCCACTCATGGATGTGAAACTGAGGCAGCTGACTTTGTGGCACCCTAGGGTTTTGTAGCTGGTATTCCATCAAAGGTCTCTGCTGCTCAACCACTCTATTCAACATCTGAAACGTTGAGTTCCAGCGTGTGGGGACGTCGCACAAAAGCCGGTGTTGTGGCACATGCAGGCGTTGCTGGAGAGATTTTAAGCTAGCAGCGGCTACTGTCGACTTGCGAAAGTGGGCGCACATGCGCCGCACTTTCACCAGTAGCTCTGGAACATTGGGGTAGCTCTTTAGGAAACGTTGCACCACTAGGTTGAAGACGTGGGCCAGGCATGGAACATGTTGGAGTCCGGCAAGCTCCAGAGCTGCTACCAGGTTCCGGCCGTTATCACAAACGACCATGCCTGGGCCCAGGTGCAGCGGCTCAAACCATATTGCCGTCTCATCGAGGAGGGCATCCCTCACCTCGGAGGCAGTGTGCTGTCTGTCCCCCAAGCTGATCAGCTTCAGCACAGCCTGCTGACGTCTACCAACGCCAGTGCTGCAACGTTTCCAACTCGTAGCTGGGGTCAATCTAACAGCGGAGGAGGAGGCGGTGGCGGAGGAGGAGGCGGTGGCGGAGGAGGAGGCGGTAGAGGAGGAGGAGGAGGGGGGTGTTCTTCTCGTGTCCCTGCCAGGAATGTTAGGCGGGGAGACGAGGTACACCGGGCCAGTTTGGGAAGCAGTCCCAGCCTCAACTACATTCACCCAGTGTGCCGTCAGTGAAATGTAGCGTCCCTGTCCGCATGCACTTGTCCACGCGTCGGTGGTCAAGTGGACCTTTGTGCAAAGCGCGGAACTAAGGGCCCGCCTGATGTTGAGTGACACGTGCTGGTGCAAGGCGGGGACGGCACACCGGGAGAAGTAGTGACGGCTAGGGACGGCATAGCGAGGTGCCGCAGTTGCCATCAGGTCCAGGAAGGCGGGAGTTTCAACAAGCCGGAACGCCAACATCTCCTGGGCCAGCAGTTTAGCGATGTTGGCGTTCAAGGCTTGCGCGTGTGGGTGGTTAGCAGTGTATTTCTGCCGCCGCTCCAATGTCTGAGAGATGGTGGGTTGTTGTAAAGAAACGCCTGATGGTGCCTTTGATGGTGCAGGAGAAGGAGATAAGACAGGACCAGGGGAGGATGAGGTAGAAGTCAACAAAGTGGCGGAGGCAGATGAAGTGGTGTCCTGGCTCGTCCTCTGGAGTGCATCGCCAGCACAGTCAGCAGTGGCAGTGGCAGAGGCAGAGGCAGTGGCAGTGGCGTGAACGGCAGGCGGCCTTTGTCCTGCCGTTGCTGCCTGCCACTGATTCCAGTGCTTGGATTCCAAATGACGGCGCATTGAAGTGGTGGACAGGTTGCTCTTCTCAGAGCCCCTAATCAATTTCGAGAGGCAAATTGTGCAGACAACACTATATCTGTCCTCGGCGCATTCCTTGAAAAAACTCCACACCTTCGAGAAACGTGCCCTCGAGGTGGGAGTTTTTCGGGGCTGGGTACGAACTGGAACATCTTGGGAGATTCCGGGTGTGGCCTGGCTTCGCCTAAGCTGCTGACCTCTGCCTCTGCCTCTAGCTACCCTTTTTGGTGCTGCACCTGCCTCAACATCCACACTACTTTCCCCGCTTGACATCCCCCCTGTCCAGGTCGGGTCAGTGTCCTCATCATCCACCACTTCCTCTTCCAACTCCTGTCTCATCTCCTCCTCCCGCACAATGCGCCGGTCAACTGGATGCCCTGACGGCAACTGCGTCACATCATCGTCGATGAGGGTGGGTTGCTGGTCATCCACCACCAAATCGAACGGAGATGGAGGAGACTCTAGTGTTTGAGCATCTGGACACAGATGCTCCTCTGTTAGGTTCGTGGAATCGTGACGTGGAGAGGCAGGTTGAGGGACAATGAAAGGAGCGGAGAACAGCTCTGGGGAGCAGGGACAGTTTGGGTTATTGTTCTGTAAAGCTTCGGAATTTTGGGAGGAAGGAAGACAAGACTGTTGGGTAATAGGAGGAGAGGAGGCAGAGTCTGACTGGCTGCTGGACAATGTGCTGTAAGCGTTCTCTGACAGCCATTGCAAGACCTGTTCCTGGTTCTCGGGCCTACTAAGGTTTGTACCCTGCAGTTTAGTTAATGTGGCAAGCAACCCTGGCACTGTGGAGTGGCGCAATGCTTGCTGCCCCACAGGAGTAGGCACGGGACGCCCTGTGGCTTCACTGCTACCTTGCTCCCCAGAACCATTCCCCCGACCTCGCCCACGGCCTCGTCCACGTCCCTTTCCGGGAGCCTTGCGCATTTTGAATTCCTAGTTAGAAATTGGCACTGTATACCAGTAGTAAAAATTGTGGGTGCACGTAACCCCAATATATTCTTTGAATTCCCAGTCAGAAACTGGCACTATATGGCAGTAGCAAGAAATGAGGGTATTTGTATTCCCAATATACTCTTTGAATTCCCAGTCAGACAATGGCACTGTATACCAGTAGTAAAAATTGTGGGTGCACGTAACCCCAATATATTCTTTGAATTCCCAGTCAGAAACTGGCACTATATGGCAGTAGCAAGAAATGAGGGTATTTGTATTCCCAATATACTCTTTGAATTCCCAGTCAGACAATGGCACTGTATACCAGTAGTAAAAATTGTGGGTGCACGTAACCCCAATATATTCTTTGAATTCCCAGTCAGAAACTGGCACTATATGGCAGTAGCAAGAAATGAGGGTATTTGTATTCCCAATATACTCTTTGAATTCCCAGTCAGACAATGGCACTGTATACCAGTAGTAAAAATTGTGGGTGCACGTAACCCCAATATATTCTTTGAATTCCCAGTCAGAAACTGGCACTATATGGCAGTAGCAAGAAATGAGGGTATTTGTATTCCCAATATACTCTTTGAATTCCCAGTCAGACAATGGCACTGTATACCAGTAGTAAAAATTGTGGGTGCACGTAACCCCAATATATTCTTTGAATTCCCAGTCAGAAACTGGCACTATATGGCAGTAGCAAGAAATGAGGGTATTTGTATTCCCAATATACTCTTTGAATTCCCAGTCAGACAATGGCACTGTATACCAGTAGTAAAAATTGTGGGTGCACGTAACCCCAATATATTCTTTGAATTCCCAGTCAGAAACTGGCACTATATGGCAGTAGCAAGAAATGAGGGTATTTGTATTCCCAATATACTCTTTGAATTCCCAGTCAGACAATGGCACTGTATACCAGTAGTAAAAATTGTGGGTGCACGTAACCCCAATATATTCTTTGAATTCCCAGTCAGAAACTGGCACTATATGGCAGTAGCAAGAAATGAGGGTATTTGTATTCCCAATATACTCTTTGAATTCCCAGTCAGACAATGGCACTGTATACCAGTAGTAAAAATTGTGGGTGCACGTAACCCCAATATATTCTTTGAATTCCCAGTCAGAAACTGGCACTATATGGCAGTAGCAAGAAATGAGGGTATTTGTATTCCCAATATACTCTTTGAATTCCCAGTCAGACAATGGCACTGTATACCAGTAGTAAAAATTGTGGGTGCACGTAACCCCAATATATTCTTTGAATTCCCAGTCAGAAACTGGCACTATATGGCAGTAGCAAGAAATGAGGGTATTTGTATTCCCAATATACTCTTTGAATTCCCAGTCAGACAATGGCACTGTATACCAGTAGTAAAAATTGTGGGTGCACGTAACCCCAATATATTCTTTGAATTCCCAGTCAGAAACTGGCACTATATGGCAGTAGCAAGAAATGAGGGTATTTGTATTCCCAATATACTCTTTGAATTCCCAGTCAGACAATGGCACTGTATACCAGTAGTAAAAATTGTGGGTGCACGTAACCCCAATATATTCTTTGAATTCCCAGTCAGAAACTGGCACTATATGGCAGTAGCAAGAAATGAGGGTATTTGTATTCCCAATATACTCTTTGAATTCCCAGTCAGACAATGGCACTGTATACCAGTAGTAAAAATTGTGGGTGCACGTAACCCCAATATATTCTTTGAATTCCCAGTCAGAAACTGGCACTATATGGCAGTAGCAAGAAATGAGGGTATTTGTATTCCCAATATACTCTTTGAATTCCCAGTCAGACAATGGCACTGTATACCAGTAGTAAAAATTGTGGGTGCACGTAACCCCAATATATTCTTTGAATTCCCAGTCAGAAACTGGCACTATATGGCAGTAGCAAGAAATGAGGGTATTTGTATTCCCAATATACTCTTTGAATTCCCAGTCAGACAATGGCACTGTATACCAGTAGTAAAAATTGTGGGTGCACGTAACCCCAATATATTCTTTGAATTCCCAGTCAGAAACTGGCACTATATGGCAGTAGCAAGAAATGAGGGTATTTGTATTCCCAATATACTCTTTGAATTCCCAGTCAGACAATGGCACTGTATACCAGTAGTAAAAATTGTGGGTGCACGTAACCCCAATATATTCTTTGAATTCCCAGTCAGAAACTGGCACTATATGGCAGTAGCAAGAAATGAGGGTATTTGTATTCCCAATATACTCTTTGAATTCCCAGTCAGACAATGGCACTGTATACCAGTAGTAAAAATTGTGGGTGCACGTAACCCCAATATATTCTTTGAATTCCCAGTCAGAAACTGGCACTATATGGCAGTAGCAAGAAATGAGGGTATTTGTATTCCCAATATACTCTTTGAATTCCCAGTCAGACAATGGCACTGTATACCAGTAGTAAAAATTGTGGGTGCACGTAACCCCAATATATTCTTTGAATTCCCAGTCAGAAACTGGCACTATATGGCAGTAGCAAGAAATGAGGGTATTTGTATTCCCAATATACTCTTTGAATTCCCAGTCAGACAATGGCACTGTATACCAGTAGTAAAAATTGTGGGTGCACGTAACCCCAATATATTCTTTGAATTACCAGTCAGAAACTGGCACTATATGGCAGTAGCAAGAAATGAGGGTATTTGTATTCCCAATATATTCTTTGAATTCCCAGTCAGACAATGGCACTGTATACCAGTAGCAAAAATTGTGGGTGTATATAGCCCCAATTCTATTGCTAGGGGACTTGCAGGGTATTTCTGGGGTGAAGGTGGGGGGGCACACCGTTGGAACGGGTATCGGGGTATATATCGGGTATACGGGAATACACTGACAGTGTATTCCATTCAGGATCCTGGGAAAGCTGGGTTGCGGCGATTGAGCCCGTCAGTGCCACGTTACACTGACAAGCTTCTCCCTGGAATTTAGCTCTTACAAGAGCTGTTGGTTGTCTTCTCCTTCCTATCCTAGCCTGTCCCTGCCTACCCAGAATCTAAGCCCTAGCTAGCTGGACGGAAACCTCCGTCCTCGGTGAATTGCAAGCTCAGAATGACGCGAAGCTGGGCGTCGCTGTTCTTTTAAATTAGAGGTCACATGTTTTCGGCAGCCAATGGGTTTTGCCTACTTTTTTCAACGTCACCGGTGTCGTAGTTCCTGTCCCACCTACCCTGCGCTGTTATTGGAGCAAAAAAGGCGCCAGGGAAGGTGGGAGGGGAATCGAGTAATGGCGCACTTTACCACGCGGTGTTCGATTCGATTCGAACATGCCGAACAGCCTAATATCCGATCGAACATGAGTTCGATAGAACACTGTTCGCTCATCTCTAATTAGATCTAGATGAATGGGAATAATTATTGGGTTATCTCGCACTGCGGACTCTGTGACTGTATAACCAGTGGAACCTACAATAAGGGCAAGCAGGACACTTAGTTTTCCAGCCCCCTGCTTCAGTCTCTGCCTCCCATTGTTTTCAGTGGGAGATAATCAGAGCAGAATCCACCTCAAAATCTGCACCAGGTTCTGCCGTGTGAATATACCTTTAAAGAGGACCTTTCACGTCCTCTTTAAAGGTATAAAAGCTGACAGTGTGGCTTTTTTTGTTCTGTGCCCCCGCTGAAGAGCTATCGGTGCTGTTACCTTAGCTCTTCAGTGTCAGAAGGGCGATTAGTCTGAAAGGAACGCCCGTCCTCACAGTAGTGTCTATTGCGCTGTCCTGTGAGAGGGGGCGTTCCTTACCGCCCAGCATCACTGTCGGCTTTCTAGCAGTGTATTACACCACATGTGCCCGAGGACGTGAAAGGTCCTCTTTAATTCCATGCAGCTCCTCTGCAAAGTGTTTTTGGTCCATACAGTCTCTGTTACTTATTCTCCAGCAATAATTTGATGTGTGACCACTCTATCCATTGAGCTGGGTGTAGTATTGATATTTCGACACTACTGAAGTCTCCATTACAGCCAGTGATAGCAGAGATGGCATTGGATCACCAAAGCTGAACAAAAGCCATCAAGTTCCAAGGAATTTTTGGGAGGAACATTACTCCTTTTTGTTATTTTATACAATTGTCAGCTGTTTGGAAAACCTCTTTGAAAGGAGAGTTTTTTGCTTTGCCTTGTTGGTGACAAAAATGAGAAACTACAGGGACTAACCTATGGTCATGGTTTTAATAAAATGATATTATAAAACCTGACTTCAATCTGATTTGTCTAAAAAAAAAAATCAGGGGGACAATCCCCATCAGTTGATCGGGCTCCACAGGCCTGGTGACAGGTCCTCTTTACAAGGAATGCATCACCAATGTTTTATTTATTAATACCAGATAGTGAAATGTGTCATTTTTTTCTAAGTTGTTTTTATTTTTAAATTGTAGATTTTTTTCCCCTGTATATGATTATAGGGGTGGTCGTCATGTCTGAGCTTCTCATCAGTGCTGTAAACAGTGTTTACTTATATACTTTACAGCATAGTCATGGCCATAGGGAGCAATAGTCTGGAATTTACTTCTTGAGTTCTATGGGAATGTTTTCTAGACATGCTCTGGAACAAGAGGGCAAATAGTTATCTATTATCATTAGTACATGATGCCATCTACAGAGGTGCAAACTTCTGTTGACACTCTGTTTGTCTTTTGGGATGTAAATAAGGTGACTTCTGCATTGAAAACACCTACAGAAATTGCATGTGTCAGTCTATTACTAGGCTTAGTGGCCAGAGTGAAGATTAATGATTTAGGACTTCTGTTTGGTGATCGATTCCCTTTAAGTAGATTTAGTGTTTGTACCAGTCAGAAGGGATAATGTCTCTCATTGGGGAGAAACTATTACAGGGTTTATTAGACCATGTATGTCATGCTGAGAACTCTGGGTAAGGAACATATATAAGACCTTATTGATGAAAAAGAGGATTTGCACCAGTAAAAACATGAGTGATCTATGCATTGGTATTGTATAGTACCATTCTTGTAGCTCTCTTGCTATTTAGTACATAACATAGTAAATCCTCATTGAAGGGTCTTGGTAGAGTAAAGCTCAACATTGAAATCCTATTCCAGTGACTGGCAGGTACAAGTATTTGTTCTTCAGTGAAGTCCGATCATAAGATATATATGTAGTGATCCCCCACATCTAAACAGCAAGGTTTCCTCAATACGTACGACACGGATAAGACGCTCAGTCCAGGGAAGGCAGCCATGCATCCTAAATCTGCCTGTGCATGAAATATGGCTGCTGGGACACGTTTTAACCCCTGACTTCAGGGTTATATTTTATAGCATGTCAGAACTAAGAAATAAAGTCACCCATTGCTGTATAGAACCTCAAACACATGACATTCTTCTCTGAAAGTGGAGCCAAATGAAATGTGTCACGTCATGAAAAATTGTGGCCATTTAGGGTGATGTTATTAATGTTCTTACTCTCTGCCTTAGAGTGTATGGTGGTTTATGAGCAGCGCGGTGACCTCCTAATCGCTGTTATACCCACCACCTACATGTATGTAGTCAGGGATCACACATGGGTGCAAGTCTAGACTCAAAGGCACAGAGTAACAGACAGGGGGTGAGGAGGACAGAGGTGTAATTGGATAAAGTGCAGAGGAAATGTAGCAGACTAGGGAAGGTTATCCTGTGAAATCTAATGGTGGCTATAGCAAGGCTTGGCTCAGTAACCTGGAAGAATAATATATTGATGATGGGGAATGAGGGACAGGGTGGGTGGCAGAGTAAAATGGAGATAACTGAGAAAATTTGTCTAGGGCTATAAAGCATGTGCAGGGGTGGGGAGTGGGAGAATTCAGACACCTTAATATAATATAGAATATACCGTATGTAAAATATAGGCGTCACTCATCCCATTTACTGTGCTTATGTTACAGACACAGTTTATTCTGGGTAGGTAGGTGTGAATATAGTAGCAAATGCATTTAGCCATAGGGGCTTTTTACTTCCGGTGAGGTCTTTGGAGAAGAGGTGGATGAGTTTTTTGTTTTGTTTTTTTTTGTACTCCCTGTGAAAGTTCTAGATGGCAGGCTCTTGCAAAATTGCTGTCATAGTTGTAGGGGAGGGAACCCATTTTATTCTGAGGCTAAGTATACTTTGTGCATAGTGTTATAATGTGTATCCAGCATAGTCTATGTGTACTTAATGCACGTAACCCCAATATATTCTTTGAATTACCAGTCAGAAACTGGCACTATATGGCAGTAGCAAGAAATGAGGGTATTTATAACCCCAATATATTCTTTGAATTCCCAGTCAGACAATGGCACTGTATACCAGTAGTAAAAATTGTGGGTGCACGTAACCCCAATATATTCTTTGAATTCCCAGTCAGAAACTGGCACTATATGGCAGTAGCAAGAAATGAGGGTATTTGTATTCCCAATATACTCTTTGAATTCCCAGTCAGACAATGGCACTGTATACCAGTAGTAAAAATTGTGGGTGCACGTAACCCCAATATATTCTTTGAATTCCCAGTCAGAAACTGGCACTATATGGCAGTAGCAAGAAATGAGGGTATTTGTATTCCCAATATACTCTTTGAATTCCCAGTCAGACAATGGCACTGTATACCAGTAGTAAAAATTGTGGGTGCACGTAACCCCAATATATTCTTTGAATTCCCAGTCAGAAACTGGCACTATATGGCAGTAGCAAGAAATGAGGGTATTTGTATTCCCAATATACTCTTTGAATTCCCAGTCAGACAATGGCACTGTATACCAGTAGTAAAAATTGTGGGTGCACGTAACCCCAATATATTCTTTGAATTCCCAGTCAGAAACTGGCACTATATGGCAGTAGCAAGAAATGAGGGTATTTGTATTCCCAATATACTCTTTGAATTCCCAGTCAGACAATGGCACTGTATACCAGTAGTAAAAATTGTGGGTGCACGTAACCCCAATATATTCTTTGAATTCCCAGTCAGAAACTGGCACTATATGGCAGTAGCAAGAAATGAGGGTATTTGTATTCCCAATATACTCTTTGAATTCCCAGTCAGACAATGGCACTGTATACCAGTAGTAAAAATTGTGGGTGCACGTAACCCCAATATATTCTTTGAATTCCCAGTCAGAAACTGGCACTATATGGCAGTAGCAAGAAATGAGGGTATTTGTATTCCCAATATACTCTTTGAATTCCCAGTCAGACAATGGCACTGTATACCAGTAGTAAAAATTGTGGGTGCACGTAACCCCAATATATTCTTTGAATTCCCAGTCAGAAACTGGCACTATATGGCAGTAGCAAGAAATGAGGGTATTTGTATTCCCAATATACTCTTTGAATTCCCAGTCAGACAATGGCACTGTATACCAGTAGTAAAAATTGTGGGTGCACGTAACCCCAATATATTCTTTGAATTCCCAGTCAGAAACTGGCACTATATGGCAGTAGCAAGAAATGAGGGTATTTGTATTCCCAATATACTCTTTGAATTCCCAGTCAGACAATGGCACTGTATACCAGTAGTAAAAATTGTGGGTGCACGTAACCCCAATATATTCTTTGAATTCCCAGTCAGAAACTGGCACTATATGGCAGTAGCAAGAAATGAGGGTATTTGTATTCCCAATATACTCTTTGAATTCCCAGTCAGACAATGGCACTGTATACCAGTAGTAAAAATTGTGGGTGCACGTAACCCCAATATATTCTTTGAATTCCCAGTCAGAAACTGGCACTATATGGCAGTAGCAAGAAATGAGGGTATTTGTATTCCCAATATACTCTTTGAATTCCCAGTCAGACAATGGCACTGTATACCAGTAGTAAAAATTGTGGGTGCACGTAACCCCAATATATTCTTTGAATTCCCAGTCAGAAACTGGCACTATATGGCAGTAGCAAGAAATGAGGGTATTTATAACCCCAATATATT
The DNA here is from genome assembly GCF_031893055.1 of Leptodactylus fuscus. NCBI lineage: Eukaryota > Metazoa > Chordata > Amphibia > Anura > Leptodactylidae > Leptodactylus > Leptodactylus fuscus. Next base: position 177,080,501 of record NC_134268.1, on the reverse strand, counting down.
CTTTGAATTCCCAGTCAGACAATGGCACTGTATACCAGTAGTAAAAATTGTGGGTGCACGTAACCCCAATATATTCTTTGAATTCCCAGTCAGAAACTGGCACTATATGGCAGTAGCAAGAAATGAGGGTATTTGTATTCCCAATATACTCTTTGAATTCCCAGTCAGACAATGGCACTGTATACCAGTAGTAAAAATTGTGGGTGCACGTAACCCCAATATATTCTTTGAATTCCCAGTCAGAAACTGGCACTATATGGCAGTAGCAAGAAATGAGGGTATTTGTATTCCCAATATACTCTTTGAATTCCCAGTCAGACAATGGCACTGTATACCAGTAGTAAAAATTGTGGGTGCACGTAACCCCAATATATTCTTTGAATTCCCAGTCAGAAACTGGCACTATATGGCAGTAGCAAGAAATGAGGGTATTTGTATTCCCAATATACTCTTTGAATTCCCAGTCAGACAATGGCACTGTATACCAGTAGTAAAAATTGTGGGTGCACGTAACCCCAATATATTCTTTGAATTCCCAGTCAGAAACTGGCACTATATGGCAGTAGCAAGAAATGAGGGTATTTGTATTCCCAATATACTCTTTGAATTCCCAGTCAGACAATGGCACTGTATACCAGTAGTAAAAATTGTGGGTGCACGTAACCCCAATATATTCTTTGAATTACCAGTCAGAAACTGGCACTATATGGCAGTAGCAAGAAATGAGGGTATTTATAACCCCAATATATTCTTTGAATTCCCAGTCAGACAATGGCACTGTATACCAGTAGTAAAAATTGTGGGTGCACGTAACCCCAATATATTCTTTGAATTCCCAGTCAGAAACTGGCACTATATGGCAGTAGCAAGAAATGAGGGTATTTGTATTCCCAATATACTCTTTGAATTCCCAGTCAGACAATGGCACTGTATACCAGTAGTAAAAATTGTGGGTGCACGTAACCCCAATATATTCTTTGAATTCCCAGTCAGAAACTGGCACTATATGGCAGTAGCAAGAAATGAGGGTATTTGTATTCCCAATATACTCTTTGAATTCCCAGTCAGACAATGGCACTGTATACCAGTAGTAAAAATTGTGGGTGCACGTAACCCCAATATATTCTTTGAATTACCAGTCAGAAACTGGCACTATATGGCAGTAGCAAGAAATGAGGGTATTTGTATTCCCAATATACTCTTTGAATTCCCAGTCAGACAATGGCACTGTATACCAGTAGTAAAAATTGTGGGTGCACGTAACCCCAATATATTCTTTGAATTCCCAGTCAGAAACTGGCACTATATGGCAGTAGCAAGAAATGAGGGTATTTGTATTCCCAATATACTCTTTGAATTCCCAGTCAGACAATGGCACTGTATACCAGTAGTAAAAATTGTGGGTGCACGTAACCCCAATATATTCTTTGAATTCCCAGTCAGAAACTGGCACTATATGGCAGTAGCAAGAAATGAGGGTATTTGTATTCCCAATATACTCTTTGAATTCCCAGTCAGACAATGGCACTGTATACCAGTAGTAAAAATTGTGGGTGCACGTAACCCCAATATATTCTTTGAATTCCCAGTCAGAAACTGGCACTATATGGCAGTAGCAAGAAATGAGGGTATTTGTATTCCCAATATACTCTTTGAATTCCCAGTCAGACAATGGCACTGTATACCAGTAGTAAAAATTGTGGGTGCACGTAACCCCAATATATTCTTTGAATTCCCAGTCAGACACTGGCACTATATGGCAGTAGCAAGAAATGAGGGTATTTGTATTCCCAATATATTCTTTGAATTCCCAGTCAGACAATGGCACTGTATACCAGTAGTAAAAATTGTGGGTGCACGTAACCCCAATATATTCTTTGAATTACCAGTCAGAAACTGGCACTATATGGCAGTAGCAAGAAATGAGGGTATTTGTATTCCCAATATATTCTTTGAATTCCCAGTCAGACAATGGCACTGTATACCAGTAGCAAAAATTGTGGGTGTATATAGCCCCAATTCTATTGCTAGGGGACTTGCAGGGTATTTCTGGGGTGAAGGTGGGGGGGCACACCGTTGGAACGGGTATCGGGGTATATATCGGGTATACGGGAATACACTGACAGTGTATTCCATTCAGGATCCTGGGAAAGCTGGGTTGCGGCGATTGAGCCCGTCAGTGCCACGTTACACTGACAAGCTTCTCCCTGGAATTTAGCTCTTACAAGAGCTGTTGGTTGTCTTCTCCTTCCTATCCTAGCCTGTCCCTGCCTACCCAGAATCTAAGCCCTAGCTAGCTGGACGGAAACCTCCGTCCTCGGTGAATTGCAAGCTCAGAATGACGCGAAGCTGGGCGTCGCTGTTCTTTTAAATTAGAGGTCACATGTTTTCGGCAGCCAATGGGTTTTGCCTACTTTTTTCAACGTCACCGGTGTCGTAGTTCCTGTCCCACCTACCCTGCGCTGTTATTGGAGCAAAAAAGGCGCCAGGGAAGGTGGGAGGGGAATCGAGTAATGGCGCACTTTACCACGCGGTGTTCGATTCGATTCGAACATGCCGAACAGCCTAATATCCGATCGAACATGAGTTCGATAGAACACTGTTCGCTCATCTCTAATTAGATCTAGATGAATGGGAATAATTATTGGGTTATCTCGCACTGCGGACTCTGTGACTGTATAACCAGTGGAACCTACAATAAGGGCAAGCAGGACACTTAGTTTTCCAGCCCCCTGCTTCAGTCTCTGCCTCCCATTGTTTTCAGTGGGAGATAATCAGAGCAGAATCCACCTCAAAATCTGCACCAGGTTCTGCCGTGTGAATATACCTTTAAAGAGGACCTTTCACGTCCTCTTTAAAGGTATAAAAGCTGACAGTGTGGCTTTTTTTGTTCTGTGCCCCCGCTGAAGAGCTATCGGTGCTGTTACCTTAGCTCTTCAGTGTCAGAAGGGCGATTAGTCTGAAAGGAACGCCCGTCCTCACAGTAGTGTCTATTGCGCTGTCCTGTGAGAGGGGGCGTTCCTTACCGCCCAGCATCACTGTCGGCTTTCTAGCAGTGTATTACACCACATGTGCCCGAGGACGTGAAAGGTCCTCTTTAATTCCATGCAGCTCCTCTGCAAAGTGTTTTTGGTCCATACAGTCTCTGTTACTTATTCTCCAGCAATAATTTGATGTGTGACCACTCTATCCATTGAGCTGGGTGTAGTATTGATATTTCGACACTACTGAAGTCTCCATTACAGCCAGTGATAGCAGAGATGGCATTGGATCACCAAAGCTGAACAAAAGCCATCAAGTTCCAAGGAATTTTTGGGAGGAACATTACTCCTTTTTGTTATTTTATACAATTGTCAGCTGTTTGGAAAACCTCTTTGAAAGGAGAGTTTTTTGCTTTGCCTTGTTGGTGACAAAAATGAGAAACTACAGGGACTAACCTATGGTCATGGTTTTAATAAAATGATATTATAAAACCTGACTTCAATCTGATTTGTCTAAAAAAAAAAATCAGGGGGACAATCCCCATCAGTTGATCGGGCTCCACAGGCCTGGTGACAGGTCCTCTTTACAAGGAATGCATCACCAATGTTTTATTTATTAATACCAGATAGTGAAATGTGTCATTTTTTTCTAAGTTGTTTTTATTTTTAAATTGTAGATTTTTTTCCCCTGTATATGATTATAGGGGTGGTCGTCATGTCTGAGCTTCTCATCAGTGCTGTAAACAGTGTTTACTTATATACTTTACAGCATAGTCATGGCCATAGGGAGCAATAGTCTGGAATTTACTTCTTGAGTTCTATGGGAATGTTTTCTAGACATGCTCTGGAACAAGAGGGCAAATAGTTATCTATTATCATTAGTACATGATGCCATCTACAGAGGTGCAAACTTCTGTTGACACTCTGTTTGTCTTTTGGGATGTAAATAAGGTGACTTCTGCATTGAAAACACCTACAGAAATTGCATGTGTCAGTCTATTACTAGGCTTAGTGGCCAGAGTGAAGATTAATGATTTAGGACTTCTGTTTGGTGATCGATTCCCTTTAAGTAGATTTAGTGTTTGTACCAGTCAGAAGGGATAATGTCTCTCATTGGGGAGAAACTATTACAGGGTTTATTAGACCATGTATGTCATGCTGAGAACTCTGGGTAAGGAACATATATAAGACCTTATTGATGAAAAAGAGGATTTGCACCAGTAAAAACATGAGTGATCTATGCATTGGTATTGTATAGTACCATTCTTGTAGCTCTCTTGCTATTTAGTACATAACATAGTAAATCCTCATTGAAGGGTCTTGGTAGAGTAAAGCTCAACATTGAAATCCTATTCCAGTGACTGGCAGGTACAAGTATTTGTTCTTCAGTGAAGTCCGATCATAAGATATATATGTAGTGATCCCCCACATCTAAACAGCAAGGTTTCCTCAATACGTACGACACGGATAAGACGCTCAGTCCAGGGAAGGCAGCCATGCATCCTAAATCTGCCTGTGCATGAAATATGGCTGCTGGGACACGTTTTAACCCCTGACTTCAGGGTTATATTTTATAGCATGTCAGAACTAAGAAATAAAGTCACCCATTGCTGTATAGAACCTCAAACACATGACATTCTTCTCTGAAAGTGGAGCCAAATGAAATGTGTCACGTCATGAAAAATTGTGGCCATTTAGGGTGATGTTATTAATGTTCTTACTCTCTGCCTTAGAGTGTATGGTGGTTTATGAGCAGCGCGGTGACCTCCTAATCGCTGTTATACCCACCACCTACATGTATGTAGTCAGGGATCACACATGGGTGCAAGTCTAGACTCAAAGGCACAGAGTAACAGACAGGGGGTGAGGAGGACAGAGGTGTAATTGGATAAAGTGCAGAGGAAATGTAGCAGACTAGGGAAGGTTATCCTGTGAAATCTAATGGTGGCTATAGCAAGGCTTGGCTCAGTAACCTGGAAGAATAATATATTGATGATGGGGAATGAGGGACAGGGTGGGTGGCAGAGTAAAATGGAGATAACTGAGAAAATTTGTCTAGGGCTATAAAGCATGTGCAGGGGTGGGGAGTGGGAGAATTCAGACACCTTAATATAATATAGAATATACCGTATGTAAAATATAGGCGTCACTCATCCCATTTACTGTGCTTATGTTACAGACACAGTTTATTCTGGGTAGGTAGGTGTGAATATAGTAGCAAATGCATTTAGCCATAGGGGCTTTTTACTTCCGGTGAGGTCTTTGGAGAAGAGGTGGATGAGTTTTTTGTTTTGTTTTTTTTTGTACTCCCTGTGAAAGTTCTAGATGGCAGGCTCTTGCAAAATTGCTGTCATAGTTGTAGGGGAGGGAACCCATTTTATTCTGAGGCTAAGTATACTTTGTGCATAGTGTTATAATGTGTATCCAGCATAGTCTATGTGTACTTAATGCACAAATTATTGGATATATGATGAAGGCTGTAAACAAGGGGGTCGTTTCATGGTAAAAAATACCCCCTGCTGAACCTGGACAATCACTGTTGTCCTAAATGAAGAGATGCTGATCACCATAAGGAGAGCGGCGGCTCATTGACTACCTCACCCAGTTGGTTAGTGTACGGTGAGCATACCTCTTGGTACTCGGCTCTTAGAACTTCCCACTTTTTCTCTGTGTCGGGTTCTGATATTCCCCTGACATAGTGCGTGCCAGTGCCAGGAGTGGAGAAGGAGCAGCGAGTCCTTAGATCTGTGTACTGAGGAGCCTACTCACCGCTCACTTCTTAAGCCACATGCTATGTGAAGGCTGGAGGCATTATACTGTGTGGGGAATCATAATGTGTAGGGAAACGGGGGACAATATACTAAGTACACAAAGGAAACCATTATACCACCTGGGTACCATAACAGGGCATTATACTGTATGTGGGGAGCTCCATCACACTCTTCTGGAAAATTCTGTGTATGGCTCGGTTTGTAAATAATTGTGAGATATGTTTAAGTAAAGGATCATATGTTATACCTAGTGGTACTTGGCCTAGATATTGTCGCTGAGCTTTATACATGAGTCATCCTGTTACTGTTAATATTAACTACTATTATTATACTCCCAGCCAGGAGATATTCATTTTTATTATTAATATCAAATAATTTCCCCTTTTTTAAACACATGACACCATCTTGATGTCTTTACAGATCCAGTCAGCGGAAAGGGACCGAGAAATATCAGAGCTGAATTGCCATGTTGAAGTTTTGCTGAGTGAGAAGAATAAACTAGAGAATGACATAAAGGTAAGAACCTGATGCACAACACAATGGAAGATAACAGGGTGTCTTGGTATAGGAGTGTCCAGTAATAAGAGTAATGTCCTCGTATACCTCTAATATGACACCAGAACCCCAGGGGACTGGCAGCTACCAGCTATACAATGTCTGTACTATGGATTAGGCCATATAACACACCTAGTAAAAATGCATTTAGATGTAGAGATTCCTTCAAATAAAAATGTAGCTTATTAAAGAAACTCTAAACCAAGAATTAAAAGATGCAAGTAAACAAAAGAAAACCTTGCCTCCACCATTTGTAAGTATACACCATCTCCTGCAGATCTGGCCCATCCATCTACATCTGGGCAGAGGGTGTGAATGCAAGGCGCTTACCATTTTATCCTATTGCAGCTAATGCTCAGTTTTGTTGACACCTCTCTTTCTAGGAACTTGAAGTCAATTTGGAAAGATTGTCGGCAAGGGCAGCGACTGAGCATGTATTACCGGGCACCAGCTCACAGGGATTGCAGTTCTTTAATCCTTATTGTGAAGAGCACAGAGAAGTCCCTGTAATCCCAATACAGCCTCCAGTACTGCAGTTTGGAAATCCTTATGCATCACAGGCAACCAGAGGTAATTGATGGCTATTGTAGTCCAATAGGAGGAGTTATGGCAGAAGGTACATGCAAAGGGAGTATTAAAGCGATTCTATCATTGGGAAAACAAATTTTTAACTAAGCATGTACTTGCATAGCCTTTAGACAGGCTATTCCACACCTACCTTTTGTATATTAATCCCCTCAGTGGTTTTTGAATGAGCTGGCTTTTATTGATATACTAATTAGCTAGAAACAAGCACCGGAAGTCTCAGCGAGCGCTGTCTGCTGTGTCTGAGAGGGAGGCAGATGCGTCATCAGCATCAGCAGCCCTCTGCTCTCACACACACAGCAGACGGTGCTCGCTGAGACTTCCGGTGCTTCCATTAATACCCATTAATAGTCGTAATACTCCATTCTGTTCTCCAGGACTGTACAGGCACAAAACTCATTGGTGAGAGATATTTTGGCTGATGTGCTGGGAGAACAATAAAGTACATCTCTGATTATGAAGGATTCTGTATTTTGGCCACTAGAATAAATGAGGCTTCTGACTTTTTATTTTGTTCCGCCTGTGAAGGAAATGTCTTGTCTTGTCATTTATTAGATGGTGCAGATGGAGCTTTCAATCCAGATGAAGTGCAGGGTCCACCAGCAAGGCCACCATCATGGGGCCTGGTAAACAAAGTGGTCTGCAGTCAGCCCGCTAGGAATCTCAGCCGGCCAGATGGTTTGGAGGATCCTGATGAGAACAATCAGGTAGGTTTAGCGGGTTTTCTTTCTTTTTTTCTTTTAGTTGGTTTTATGCAAGTATCATTTAAGTGCTGTGCACATTTTTTAGTAACCTGTAAGATTTTGTTCTATAACCTACTTTTAACTTAGGGCAGGTTCACACCAGCGCCCGAACTCCGTTCTGCAGGTTTTCGTTTCCTGTCCGAGAAACTGGGAGGAGATAGAAACCGGCAGGCACTTTTCAAACCCATAAAAAAAAGTATCGCGCCGATGAGCGTTTTGTGCTCTCCGTGGCAAAACTGTTTTTTTTTTTTTTAACCGGACGCAAAGTCTGACATGCAGGACTTTGTGTCCAATTAAAAAAAAAAAAAAAAAAAAAAAAAACGGTGTCGCCGCGGAGAGCACAAAACACAGGCGCTCACCGGCAGGCAGTGAATGCCGGCAGAAAACGAAAATCTGCATAACGGAGTTCGGGCGCAGGTGTGAACCCACCCTCATTCTTTACCATTACATAAATCTTACTGAAATATCAGGATTGATCTTTAAGGAGGAGGTGAAATGACTGGACTTATGATTTGGCACACGTGGAAGACCCCAAAGTAGCAGTGTGGTTGTATTGCTTTTACTACTAAACCTTACAAGAAGATGCTTGGTGTCGTCCTCCTTATGTCCCCGGCTCAGGCAGTGGTGTAGGGGGTGAAGGACACGACATTCTGCTGTCGCCGTGTTACGGCTATTTATGACTATTTTGAGTCTTTAAGGCCCTTAACACATTAGTGGTTTTAATCCTTCATTATGAATGTGGCTGATGTCAGTGACTTTTTTTGTCATTTGGATACTATCATGGATTGGATTAGTCTCTTCAGCATTTTGATGACTTTTAACAAGTCCCACCACTGACTGAGCCCTATGACAATTGTATTAGCAGCATAACCCCTCTTGTGACAGAGAGCGGCAACTGATCGTGCTGGTGGCCTGGCTGTGCCGTACATGTTACATCATGGTACATCAGGATCTCTTCTTGATTTCGTAAATTAAATAGAAATGTCAGTGTGTTCTAGATTTGCTCTTTTACATTTAGACTGAAGGCCCTTCTGATCTTAGCAAAACGCATGTGATGAGAAATACTTATGCGCTGAGTACTGTGCTCTTTGCAGTACAGTGGTACCATGACCTGTTCCTCATTTACTCTAGTTTGCTGTGTTTAATTGCTATTAACCTTTGCAGAAACTGATAAGTGCTTAGACAGGTAAGATAATAGCCTCGGCCTTCAGCACCCGTGATAGCGGAAAGCAGAGTTTCCTCCTCCGGCCTTCAGGTTCTCGCTGCCTGTGATTGAAGATAATTAGGAAGCCTGTCCTCGTTCCTTCCTGTCAGTTTTAAGGTCCAAAATGTTTGCCCGCAGATGTCACCCACCTTCACCTCACATTCTGCATAGCGTCTCGTACCATTCCCGCCAGAGACATTATGCTTGACAAGAGATTCTTACTTCTAGTCAGCCGGGGCACTTTAATTAACACTGCCTTCTAGTCAACCTGTGCTTAGCATATCCAATGGAAGCTGCTGTGCTTACATATATAGATAGAAACACATACGGTATATATGTATATGGGTGTGTATGAATGTGCGTGTGTGTCTGTCTATCTCTCTCTGTATATGCATAAATGCATAAACACATAAACCTATATAATTTATCTATAATATAATTTTGTATTATTATTTTGACTTTTAATGGTCATTTTGCTGGTGTCTGTTGCTACTAAGGAATGTATAGATTTTTTTTTTATAGTCTTGCAAAATATACTTTTTAGCAAATAATGATATTCAATGGCAATGTTGTATTTTAGCCATTTTCACAGGTCAGTATTTTCTTTCAAAAGCCGGAGCTGAGGCTTATGGCAGTGAAGTTTGAGGAAAATGAAGGCTTAAGGCCGGGGCCCCACATTTAGTGATTCCCCTTCACACACTGCAGAAAAATCCCTGCAGCGGAAATGCTGCCATTTCCAAAACCATTGGAACCATACCGTATACGCGGCGCTATTTTGCGGCCGCCGCAAAATCACGGCCGCAAAATAGCGCCGCGTATACGGTACCGGCTCCCATTGAAAACAATGGGAGCGTATACGACCCGCAAAAGCTCCCGCAGCGTCTACATGGCACATTACGTGCCAAAAGACATCGTGTGAATGCACCCTTAGCCTAAAAGGGTTTTCTGGGGTCAGCAAGAATGAACTGGAACAGGGATGTATGAGGGGATGGCCTAAAATAATAAAAGCAACCTCACTCTCCTATAGAGCTGGCACCCTTTTACCTTCTTTTGGTCTATAGTTACAGTGCTGCAGCCATGACATGCATCAGAGAAGTCACGGTTTCTTTTTTGTGTTCCTGTATTCTCCATGTTGTATTCATTCTTTATTGCTGCAGAAAATTGCAGGGACAGGTTCAGACACATCAGCAGGATTCGGTAACCGGACTACCCCACAAGAGAATAAACGTACAGGGTTATTTTTCAACAACAGTCATGGGTGGAGTATGGAGGGTGTGCCTCCTCATAAGGCCGGTGCACCCTTCCTTGAGCCATGCGTGCACCTGCACATGGGAAAGCTGATGTAGATTTCAGGGATCATTTGCGCCATTAACTTGCATAAATGATCATAAATCTGGTGGCCAGATCCACACCTCTTTCCAGAGTAGTAGCAAAGGTGCCGCAAAACAGAAGAAAAAATTGCTAATTTTTGTGCAAAAAATTTGCAGCTTTTTTTTATGCTTTGCTCATTTGAAAACTGGTGTACGAGGTGTAACGAATCTGCCCCATTGTGTGAAAACAATTCCTGGCTATAAGACTGTGTTCATACTGTGTACTTTCTTTGTTGTTACCTAAACCTGTAATCATAAATTTTTATTATAAATAAATAAATATATATATTAGTTTATTTTTTGTTCTGTCTTCACACAGCACATGGCGTTCATGTTAACCCTTAGAGTTGATCTGTTAGCGTATTATTGACCCTTTACTTCCCTGATGTGAGTGTTTCTATGAAGGAGACCTTGCAGGCGTGTGGCGCGGTGTTTCCTGTGATGGGCACGACACTCTTGAGTGCACTGCGGATAGATTTGTGTTGTTAGTGCTGGTGAAACAAAAGCGCGGCTGCCAGAGCTGATGATGTGATGTAGCCTCAGCCTGACAGGGCAATTTAAGTGATGCGGCTGAGTGCGGGGAGACACCGGTGACATGCTTGGCTGCCTAGATCTCCATGTACACATCACTCAGCTCTGTGACTCCCTTGTCAGCTTCTCTAGTCGAGGTGTTGGAAGTGCTCGCCTCTTATTTCTATACAAATTACAGGGAGATGTGATAGAAGATTATTTAGCACTTTGCTTCTTTTAATACAGATCCCACAGGGATACCGCCATGTCTCCTGACATGGATTGATTTGCTCTGCCTTGCATTCTGCATTCTTCACATTTCTGGCCAGTGTCGCCCTGTCCCTGGCTGATGACATGCGACTATTACAATCATTTGTGTTGGTATTTTTTTATTTGCTGTTTTTATTGGGACACAAAATTCCACCCATGAGTGAAGGACTATGTGATGACAGACTAAGCTCCTAAGATTATGATATTCTCATGGTTTCCAGGGGCAGCCTCACTGCAGAGGTATCAAAAGATCTATTGCAATTTTTACTATGTAAACATCACGGCCCTTATTTCTGAAGCTGGACCATAGCACTGAGCAGACAGGATATTGACTGATGTAGATTTATAGGAGATGAGGAATGCCTAAAGCCGTGTGTCCTCTCAGAGATATATAAATAGAGGCTCGTGGCCCTGATACGAAAGCTCTGCCTGAGCCATCCTGTTTAACTTCTCCTCAGAAAAGTCGTTCATCTCCCATTTATACTTTTTAGCAGCAATTTAATTTCCCTTTCTATGTCTATCTGGGTCCAGACCGCCATGAAGACTTGTTAACAAGTCTGTGCACACAAGCTTCCCATCCCCTGCCAGTGTCCCCTTTTGTGTCTCAACTTCTCCTTTCTGACAGTGGAAGGCTGTGTATCATAAATCTTCAACGCGCTCATTTTGCGTATGGATAAAAAGCAATACTTTGGCAATGAGACCACCTTTAAATACTTTTTTTTTTATCTTTGTCATTTTATAGTTTACGTCATTCACCAACTTTAATCATTATATTTTGCTTTGCAGGACAATGACACTGTGGCTTTAACACTGGACCAAGATCCTTCAAACTTTCTTGGACAAGACCAGTCTGGGTTTTGCTTTGATCCAAGGTATTTTCTAATCATTCCTATATACCATGACACAGACTCTATCACACTTGCACGTGCACACAGTTCTATATATCCTGTCAGTATGACGAGCTATGGAGTACGTCATGCCACATATCCGGCAGTGCGATGTGGCTTACATTAAGACAAGAAGCTTATAGTACTGAATGCGTGTGATATCAGAAATAACAAAAGACCTCTGCATTCAGCACACATCTGTAGCCAAATGGCATCTGCTTGCTTGTCTAAAGTTTACCTGTTGATCTTCACTATAAAAATCCATTTTCTGTTGATTTTGACTTGTAGAATTGCATATACTTTTCTCCTGGTATGTCAACAGAGCTAACAACACCCGCATGCCTAACAGCTTAAAGGAGTTATGTGCTTTCTAATATTAGTGGCTTTAGGATAGGCCATCAGTATTCGATCTGAGAGGAAGAGACACCCAGGACCCCCCACTAATGTGTACGTTGCCCACTTCTGATAGCCGGTGGTCCTAGTGGTGGGATCCTCAGCGTTCTGTCACTTCTTCTATACCCTGTCTTTAGGGGATAGGATCCTTGATGGCACAACTCCTTTACATATTGTGACAACCATTGAAATAGGTTTCAGTGTATGAAATGTTACCAACTAGTTAGGTTAGTACTACGTGGCACTACCCATTCTTATGGTTTTTTTCTGACTTTCTTCCAGATACACAATACATAAGAGGTGTCCCCTGTGCACCATGGTATTTCCACCCAACTACAACCAGAGCCAGTTTGAAGAGCATGTGGAGAGTCACTGGAAGGTGTGCCCAATGTGCAATGAGCAGTTTCCCCTGGAGTGTGACCAGCAGGCATTCGAGCGGCATGTCCAGACCCATTTTGATGGCAATGTCCTGAATTTTGAGAACTAAGTAGCTTTAGCTTTGCGATGTTTGAACCGTAGCGGTGAGAAGTTCACTTTAAAAAAAAACTAGAAGAAGCCGCTTAAAGCAACAGCTATATAAAATAAGCAGTGCAATGTAACTAGAGCTGAAATAAACCGCTCACCCCCTGATGTCATTGTCTGGTAGAGGGGTTTCACCTGTATGTTATCAGACCTCTCTATTGAGAGATCACATTCTGACTCTGGTCTTTTAGTTATTTGAAGGGGTTGCCCAAAATGAAATAAACATCGCTGCGTTCTTCCATAAACCGCACCACGCCTGGTCACAGGTGATGTTTGGTATTGCAGTTCAGCCGGTTTCACTTTAATGGAGCTGAGCTGTAATATCAGACATAGCCTGTGGACAGGTGTGGCGCTGTTTTTAGAAGAAAGCAGCCTTGTTTATTTAATCTTTCATAAAAGGTCACTTCTTGCCCTCGTGTCAAGGTGTGAAGAAGGTCCCTGGTGGTCGGTCACTGCATGTCTTCTTCTATTTCATTTTGTGTTAAGTGTTTTAGTAGTAATAGAGTTTGCTTGACATTACAGATGTACTTTTAACTGGTCATATGGTCCATGTAACATTGTCCTGGATAGCCGGAGTCCGCTGCAGTAATCTCACAGACATTCAGAATATTACATTGCTGTCTTATCCTTTCCTTGCAGCCCCTGGCTCTTCCTCTTAGTGTATCCCCCAGGCTGTGATACTTCAGGTCACCCTTGAGTTCCTGTGGGTTGATAAACTCTATTTAATGGGTAGTTGACTTGTACAAAGTAGTCACGTAGTGTCCCAGATGTGAACATAGGAAAACAATTGCCGCTCTGTCACTTACAAACCTTAGGCACTCAGCGGCTTGAGACAATTGCACAAACGCAGCTTCATGATACAGCATGCAAAACTGTCGCATAGGAATATGTGGTGTAGGCAGCCATCTTGTGGACTCAAAGTTCTCCCCACCCACTTACTTCTCATGAGTATCATTTCATGTTACAAAATGGCTGCATCCTGGTGTGTAGTTCATGTGACTGGTTTACTTTAACCACTTACGACAGATGGAACTCTAAGCTGTGACCGATGGCGGAGCAGGTCACACCTCTGTACACTACATACTCATTGTGAGGGTATATGGCTCAGAAGACATCGTTCAGTTCCCAACAACCAATCCGATTCTTGCTTCTATGTTTCCAGAGCACATTATGGAAATCCAGGCATGGGATTAGTTGCAGAGGTCGTCGGCTGTTTCCCTTTGCACTGTTCGGTATAAATGTCCTTAAATTACTATTCTGTAAATGTGAAACTATTCAGCTACTAAAATATCCTAGAATATCAGCCATAGGAAGCGTCTGAGCGCCTTTGTGTGGATGTCCCTTCCAGTGTCTCATTACAGATACTAAATCCTTCTCGTCATTGTATTTTATTTACATTTATCATTAATAAATTATCAAAGTTTTAACTTGTTTTGACTTTTCTCCAATCTTATTTTAAATAAACCTAAATCCTTCAATGACTTTGGTTTTATTGTCTTTTTTTTTGTCCTGTAAATCTGGATTTTCTTGGCCAATTGAACGAGTTTACAAGAGAATACGGGAGAGATTACCGTGCCTTACTGACCTACTAAGCCGTGTCCTCGCCATCACATGGCTTCCTGAAAACCGCTCATGTCAAGGGGCTTATTCACCTAACAGTCTATTATAACGGACATGCCTGTCAGACTTCGACAAAGGAACTAATCCGAAACGCGTCAGTCTGACGCCCATGCTCCTGTTGAGATGTGTGCTGTCATACATGTTATGTTATTTTAAATAATAAAGAAGAATTTTTCAATTTTCCACGAAACCTGGCTGGAATCAACTTCTATTTTGGATTTCCTCATTGTCAAGCTCCGAGCCGAGGGAGTGTATTCCGAGCTGAGCTTCTGAATTGGGTGGAAAAAACTACATGTTGGAGATTGATTTGATGCTGCAAGTTGGCTGAGTATAAATTCCGTTTCCCCCATTTCCTCTATGCATGCCTGTCTTTTACCTGTTTTCACAGATCTATGAATACACTCTGCTCTATGAAGGATCCCCTTGGATGAAAAATGGTTGAGAAATGTTCCTTGTGAATCTAGGTAGCCTTAGCACTCTGTGTCCTATATCAGCCCCGATGCTTGTAGTCATGATGGAGGAGGAAACTTGCAAGCAATGTGACCATGGCTTTGCTTTGGGTGAGTCACTCCACTAAAGGCAGTGGTTACAGTAACATGCGTTCATATATTCCAGATTTCTTCATTTTGTTTTATTGCAGTGAATGGGAATTTTTAAAGAAAGTGATGAATTCAGAGCAGTATTTTTTGGCTGCATGCGACGTATCCCAATTATTTTAATAGGGCATAAGAAAAGGCCTGTGTAAGTATTTATGTAGTTTTTAAATTGGTTTGACTTAAAGGAACTCTAAGCCCAGAAATACATCATAAAAGTAAACAAGAAATCGAGTTGACCTTTCTATATGTTCTGGACAATCTTGTGGAAATTCTGCACAGGACACAGGTTACTCTCTCTCTATCAGTTACGTCTTAAAGAGGATCTTTCACCAACTACACCAATGTAAGTTCTTAGCATCTGTTAATAGTTGCTGCTCTACTGACTCCTACAGTGTATACGGTATATCGGGCACCAAAACTAACAGCATTGATTGTACAGGAAAGGTGGGGGCTAGAGAAAAAAAATTCCAACTGTTCCATAATCAGTTAATAAAAAGAGCTGGACTTGTTGGAGGTGAAAGGTCCTCTTTAAGCTGGTGGGTAAAGAATGATGGAACATAATATTTTGTCCTACTGCAGACAATGGGAGGGGGGGGCTGATGTTGATCCAGAGGATGGCAAAAAAGAAAACCTCATGAGGTTTATGCCGATTGCCCCATGTTAGAGGGACAATATTTCTTCCCAACTACAAATTTGGCAATCTGTATAAAACCCCGGATCACCAAAAAACTTAAAATCATACCCTCTAATACTTTTCTGTTTGAGAAGTTTTTTTGCACAATAAATCCACCATCCCCACATCCTGTGGCATCGGGCTCCATAACCAAACTGCTCTTACAGTAAAGAATCTCTGTCTCCGGTGCTGGTGAAATGTTCTCTACCCTAGACGTAGAGGATGTCCTGTCTCCTTGTCACTGTCCTAGGAGTAAAAAGATCCTTAGTTCTTTGTGTTGTCCCTTCATATATTTGTACATTGCGATTAGATCTCCCCGTAACTGCCTTATTATAAACTGAATAGCCCCAAATTTGTTAACCTGTCCTCAAATCCTCTCATTCCTCTAAAGGCCGAGTTCACATGGAGTTTTTTGGTCAGGAGTCCGCCTCAAAATCCTCCTCCAAAAAAACACCTCACCATACAGTTCTATGTAACCTGCTTTTTTTTTTTTTGCTAGCAGAAAAAAAAGCGACATGTCCATTCTTCAGGCGTTCTCCCCCTGAAAAAAATCAATGCAAGTCAATGGTAGGTGGAAAAACCGCTAGCGTTTTTCTGAGGTGTTTTTTTTTTTTGACAAAAAATGCCAGGCGGATTTTTCACCTCCCATTGACTTGCATTGATTTTTTTCACGTGGAAAACACTTAAAAAAAAAAAAACGCTTCGGGAATTTTCCTGAGCAGATTTTTCCTGACCAAAAACCTCTGTGTGACCTCAGCCTAATGGTTTTGGTTGCCCTTCTCCGCTCTCTAGTTCTCGTACATCCTTCTTGTATACTGGGGCCCAAAGTGACACATTTTAGTCTTTGTATCAGGTACGTTCCACATTTTCTGCAGTGTTCCCAGCCCTCATCCCCATACATGACAACGCTTTTACCTAAATATTTTCTCATGTTGGCCCTTTTTTGTGTTTTTGCTTGCCCATCCTTGACTTGGCTGCTACATCTGTAGTGAACATTTGGATTTTCTGCTGGAATTTCTGACACGACCGTGTTCATATTCAGACGGTGTCAGTTCAGTGATTTGCAGCAAATTTATGCAATGCCGTCTCATTGTTTGAGCGCACAACATGGCGGCCTGTACTGTGCGGAGGTGACAGGTGCATCTTAACAAGATTAATATCAACATGTAGAGTATTTCAATGAGCCGGCGTCTTAGTCAATGGTGTGTTTAGAACTTGGAGTAATTGTATATATTTATATACATTTTCTTCCTCCGCCGCCTTTTATGAGTCTGTGTGCCGGTGGAACTTATCACCTTTAAAACCGCGAGGGAAAGAAAATAATGAGCGGCCTGTACTTGTTCTCAGTCAGAGGCAGTTTATTTCACTTTGATTTACATTTATAAGCAGCTTTGACAGGAGTTTTTGATTCATTAAGTTGCCTTCGGATTGGAAACATTAAAACCCCTGTCACCTTCCAACTTAATGTACTCTGTCCCCAACAAAACATATGAAAATATAATTTAAACACTTTTCACAGACACAGTACAATACATTCACTATACACAATGTAACAAAATAGTCCCATCCTTACCTGTGGAATAATACTGTCACACGGAGTAGGTAAATAGAAACTGGAATTTCAGTTTTATAGCTGAAAAGAATTTACATGCAACAATGATATTATTTTACAACTGTTTAGCTGTTGCTCTAACATCCTGCCTGGGATATAAAGAACGCTGCCAAAAAAGATACAGGATTTTTTTTTTTTTTCCTTGCCGGGCTGCCAACAATGCAGAAGATTGCAAATTGCCTAATAGGGCTTGCTGAATGCTTCCCGCTTCATCCCCATGTCTGGATCAGGCAGCCTATGTGAAGGGGATCACAGAACGCCCCGGGGTTTTACAGCTTGTGCGCTGCTTTTTCTTTTCTATTACACGTTACATTTTTCATCTAGAGGCGCAGTTCACACTTGCGTTCGAGGGTCAATTTATCTATTTATTTTGCAAAAAAAAAAGAACAAAAGCCATTGGACTGATGCACAAAATCAATGGTGTTTCAGTGAATGCCCCAAAAACCCTATAAGGTCGGGGCCCCACGGGATGTAAGCGCCGGAGATGCTGCAGGAAAAATCGCGGTGTTGTACAGTGCAGGCAAAGTGGATGGGATTCATGCAAATCCCATCCCCACTTTGCGGAAAAGATTGCAGCGCGGACCCGTTGCGGCTTTGCAAATCGCAGCATGTCAATTATATCTACGGAAACGCCAGCGGCTTTCCCGTAGATATAATGTTAAGAGCGAGTCCGCAAAGGAAAACTCTGTGAACTTTCTCTTAAAAGCGCTGCGGAAAGAACTGCAATGCGTTCTTCCTGCAGCGCTTTATCACTGCGTTTACGGCCCATGGGGACAGCCTAAGGGTCCATTCATACGGAGTAAACGCGCTCATTTTGGCAAAATACACGTGTAAAAATAAGACTCCCATTGACTTCAATGACATTTTACACATGTATTTTGAGGTGTAAAAAAATGTCATTGAAGTCGATGGGAGTCTTCTTTTTACACGTGTATTTTGCCAAAATGAGCGTTTCTTTACTCCATGTGAAAGAAGCCCCACGTTGTGAAAATTCAGCATTTTACAGTACTTGCAAAGTGGATGGGAATGCAGAAAAAAATCTATGGCGGAAAAGTTGTGTCTTCAAAAATTGCAGCATGTCAGTTATACCTGGCGTTTTCCATATTGGTATAATATAGGCAGAGGAGAACTGTGAAATCACAATGAAAAGCGCTGCAGTAAAAATGCGATGCATTTCCACCACAGTCTATTCCACAGCGGCATTTTTTGCTGCACTTCGCTACGGTTTCCTCTACAGACTTTCTGCATCAATTATACCTATAGGGTAACCGTCTGAGTTTCCGTAGGTGTAATTGACAAGTTGCGATTTCCAAAACCGCATCATGCTGCACATATTTTTCTACTCCTGTATAACTGCAGTGTTTTCACCACGTGGGACCCCGACCTAAAGGGTCTCGTTAATGAAATTTATTACCCATCCATAAAGCCCTGATGTTGTGACCTCTTAGACATCCAGCAAGAATGGGGTCCGGGTATCTCACATAAATGGAGCACTGGTGTTCATACCCCGCCACGGCTCCCTTACTGTCCTAGAAGTCCCACAGAAGTGAAAGGAGCGGCGTATCTCCTATTATGTATGTGAATACATAACCCAGCATACACGCTTCAGGCTCATCGTGGAGGTATTCTCCCCTATAAACATTGCTTGTAGGATAGAATAGAGCATCTTATGGCGGCACAATACGAGTGTATTGAACTTTAGAGAAAAAAAAATCCATCCAGAGATGCTTTTATAATATTGAGGATTCAAATGATTGAAAAACTTAGTATTTTTGTGCACCAGATATCCAATCCAAATGTGTACAGGCTGGAATATGTTCCCATCAATGTAAAGTACAGGATACAACAGCAAATAACTGGAGGTGATCACGTGTGTCCTCATGCGTCATACATACCATATAACAAACAGCTGAACATATCTGAGCTTCCATTCCCATATGACATTACACTGACACTTCTGTATACCCGCCCTCCTACCCCAAAATGGACATCCATGATGAATTCTGCCTGCAGAAAATACTTCACAAAAATGGTGCCATGCTCATCTCCAGAACATAAATCTGTCAGTCTACTATCTACTTCTGTCACCAGTAGTTCCTATCACAGCACTGGAATGTAATTCACTTACTGGATAAAATTATCAAAAAGGATCTCATTTTCCTCAAAACAGCGCCACTTTTATCCACAGGCTGCATCCGGTACTGCAGATCACCCCTATTTAATGCAGCTGCAATACCAGACATAGCCCATAGTTTTTCTTGGCGCTGTTTCTGGAACCAAATATTTTCCTGTGTCTCATGCTATAAAATCCTAAATTTAATCTGCCAACTTTTTAGTTAAATCCTCCGATTTCGGTCGTGCTGCAAGTTCTGTGCATGAGATGAGCGAGCAATGATCCAGACATGTTAATGTAAGACAGGTGACTGTAACTGTATCACCTGCAGCACACAGCACAACACACAGGAGACCCGTAAGGCTAAACAGATAGCGCCATGTGGAATGAAGCAAACATTACAAGGCAGTCAAAAAAAATAAAAAAAATACAATGAAAAAATAATCACTATAAACATCAAAGGAGAGTCACATGAAATTCCTTTCCTCTGCTCGGCCTCCTCTTTGAATGGAGACTTTAGGGGTGCAGTCTGCTCGCACATATCCCGTGCTCTATTCACAATAATTGGCATCGCAGAAAACGGTAACTTGGTTGGCAATTGAGAACTACAAAGTGCTTTAAATCTCCATTTTTAACACGGAGACATTTTTCACAATTCGAATAAAGTTACATGAGAAATACAAAAAAAATACCAACATAGAATACTTGGGGCAGCGTCGCATGTTTCTATCAACACAGATTTACTCGAAAATCGAAACATGAACACAAGAATTTAATGACATGGAACTAATGGAGGCGATACACGTGTATCTAGAATGCAACACGCCTGTTTGCAGGGGTTCTGATCACGCTAGAGGAATACAATTTCTGTAGAGGATGACATCCATATTGACCCACCACCTAGAGTGCTATGAGGCCTTATTCACACAAATGGGCACATGCAGACCTAAGCCCGAAGTGAAGTAATGCTGTGTTTGGTCCATTTTTTGGACCATAAAGCTCCATTAAATTCGAATGGTCCCCATGAAAAAAATGGAGAGAACATGTAAAGCCACCCATGTGCTGTCCATTTTTCATGGACCCAAAGACATTAAAAAGTAAAGGAAATTAAAAAAAAAAAAAAAAAAAAGGATCACAGATGTGTGAATAAGGCCTGAGTCTGATGTTATACCATCCTGTGAGAAGAGCAGTCCCTTAGGGTGAGTTCACACGGAGTAAAGTGCCGCGTGATTTTGCGGCACTTTACTCCGTGTGAACTCACCCTAGGGTTGTCCAAGATTAGAGAATCATGGCTGCTTTGTTCCAAAAACAGACCCACACCTGTCTGTGGGCTGTGTTTGATAAAAGTAAATGGGGCTGAGGTGCAATCCCACGCACAGCCTGAGAACATTTGTGGCGCTGTTTTTGAAGAAAGCAGTCATGTTTTCCAATCCTTCACAACCTCTTTAAAGACAACCCTTCTCAAGGAGAGTCCCACTAAGGCTCATGCACATGTCTATATCACATCTTTGTGAATAAAATACTATGGCGTTATATGTTCTTCAATGGGATCCCAAACCAAGCTCATATTATTGGATTAGAACCTAACATCGAGCAAATGCTCCTTCAGGAACTGTAATCTAGCCATGTGCATGGAGCCTAAGATCAACCCATCAAGAAGCCAGAAGTGGTGTGCTCACCTCCAACTCCACAAGGCTCTTCCTCTTTCCCATCTCCCTTCCTCATATGAGTGTTCCAACATTTTCACTACAGACCAACCGCCTGTCTTGTAAACATTATCCTATACTATCTTTTATTTCAGAACCAGCAAAAAACTAGACCGTAAGTATAAAAAATAAAAAAAAGTTCCTCCGACCTGACCCCTGAGGCTCCTAGTGCGGCATACACGAGCCTCGGTCAGATTATATTAATATGCATTGAGCAGATCCAGCTGCTCTTTCACTGAAAAAAAAATCGAAGGCCTTCTGCTTAGTGAGGATCTCGGTAGTAACACCAAGAGGTTCAACTTCTGTTCGTGAGATGATCATGTGATCACCAGGATACGGTGATGAGTGATCGACATGACTCTTAAAGGCAAACTATCGCAAAATATTTTTCCTGTGCCAAGTTGAAGGTACAAGATGGGACCGTCTCTGTTTGTGTTGTCCCTGTACTCCAGCATTTCACTGTCACCATTGTGGCCCGTACCTCATGGCATCCAATCAGAATCCAGCTTTTATTTTTAGGCTACATAAAACAATTCTGATTGGCTTCCAAGGTTGGAGGTTTCTCAATGGTTTCTCTTACACTTGGTAGCCCCATGATAACAATGAATTGCCATATGATAGGATCACGGAGTGTCCAGGACACACAAGTATCTGAGTATCTGGAATTTTCTTTTATAAGTGATCGCATTTCTAAATTTTAACATGGGTCTGATCGTTCTCCTTTAATTCCCTATAGGTAAATGACCGGTTCACACAGTTTCTTTTCTTCTATATAAAACAAGACAATATCATGTTAGACTCTACATCAGGAAGTTTACGGTAGTCTATGGGCGACTCTATAGGTTTGCATATTCCTGGTCACCTCTGCCCTTATATGTATATGTACACAGGTATAGCGATAAAGTCATAGGGAACAGACCATTACTTCTCCATCACAAAAGTCATCAGATTGAGACCAGGTTGTTACTCCTGTCACTCGGGTGGAAGCCGTCAAAAATATACAACCCATCACTCCAAAGTACTTTCTACTAAAATATAGTCAGGCACAATTCTGAAGGGAAACATATTACCCGTTACCATGAGAAATTTCTTTAAAAAAAGAAAAAAAAAAATTGTGCCACTTAGTAAATGTATGAAAAGTCGACCCAGAAACCTGGACTAGTCCTGGTTCTTCCATTTGTGCTCCAATTTTTACCTTAGTTATGGCACAAACCGGTCGCTGCACTTGCCCTTCTTGCGCTCTGAACTTGTCTCAAGTAGCAAAAAAGGAAAAAAAAAAAAGACAAAATAGCTTTTTTAAATTTAGTTCCAAGTTTAAGTTTAGTTCCAGCTTTGGGCTCTTTACCAATTGTCAGAATCCCTTTGATCTTATTAGTCTTGCAATGTCTACACTAGGCCAGGGCAGGGTATACCGGCAACAAGAAGGCCCAGAGACCCCTTGTGCTACACCAATGTGGGACACCATATTCTTGCCTAGAGACGAGAATTCCATTATTATGGGATGGACCTTGCTACAATCTTTCTCATTGATTCTCAGGGAAAGTACCGTGCGGGCCTATAGTACTCGATCATGTATATGTAGCATGGCTGGGGGCAAGACAATATGACTCTGGGTGAGGAGCGAATGAGCAGTTCTGACGTTTTTGGGACATTATGTTGCTTTTTATGACTCACGCTAGGTTCACACCTGCGTTCGGGTCTCCGTTCTGTGGTTTCCATCTTCTGCATGCAAGAAGACGGAAACCACAGACCAGGTCTGGCCGTGAGCGCTGGTGAGCATTTTATGCTCTCCGCTGCGAAACCGTTTTTTTTTTTAAACTGGACACAGAGTACTGCATGTCCGACTCTGTGTCCAGATTTAAAAAAACGGTTTCGTGGCGGAGAGCATAAAATGCTCACCAGCGCTCACGGCCGGACATCTTTCTCACCCATTCAAATGAATGGGTGAGAAAGAGTCCTACAGGTTTCCGTCTCCTGCCTCTGTTTTGTGCAGGAAACGGAAACCTGCAGAACGGAGAGCGGGCGCAGATGTGAACGAGCCTTCACTTGTCTTAGATTTTCCTAATACTTCAATGTTGCCCGAACTATAAAATCTATATTTGGTTAGCGCGGTAAGGACAATTGTGGGCTGAGTAGTCAAAAACTATGGTGGGTCTTCTTACTGTTGCGTTGGATAAGCAGAATTCTGGTTATCCCGGATATAGGTCACATTGTGACAAAGCCTAAGCCCCTGTCTTTGCAGAGGGTCATTTACTTTACAAATCCTATAACTGGTTTCCGGGCCTACCACAAAAAGTTGGGGGCAAATCTAACCCTTACTATATTTGGAGACAGCATCCTAGCCAACCTTTATAACACTGAAGATATTTTTTAGATCTTTTTTTTTTTCTTTTTTTTTTTGCTAGTTGCAGACAAGAATTTTAGCACTTCAAATGGTAACAAAAATAGGATAAGCAAGATAATAGGAAAATGATAGCAAGCACAACCTTTATATGTATGTCATTTACGTATGAAAATATTCTTCTTATAATATGTTAAACATTCTTATTTATACTTCCATTACCTAAGCAACTGATACCATATATACTGAGTTTAACAAGTAAGGCAGGTTAGCGAGTCTGAACGTGGTGGTCATTTGGTTTTCAGCGCACATTGCTCCCGTCACCAGAAACAATGAGAGGATTAATGTGCTAGTAAAAGTCTGCAACAAAATGACTCAAGTTTATCCAGAGCTTTTTAGGTTCAGTTTCTCCAAGTACAGAGAGTACAGTATATAGAATTGTATGGTGACACGTCTGCTTGTGACTTATTTCGTAGCTGGATTCAGTGAGGTGAAAAAATTTTTTTTTTACTTTTCTGCAGTAAAAAAATTCCCAAATCTGTCAAAATGAGGGTCAGAGGCCTGAAGAGGACATAGACATAGTGATCATTATCCTTGACAATCCAGCTGATTTCATGGTTGCTAAGGGTTTTTTTGGTCCGGAACCTGAAGCAGAGGCCGCCTCAGGTTCCAGTCCAAAATACGGGGCAGCTGCGACTGGATGCCGTAGCAGTGCACTGGTATCCAGTCGCGGCACTGGGATCCGGATTAGGCCCTAATGAATGGGCCTAGTCGGGAGTGTCTTCAAGAGGATTCATGAGACACAATTTGCCTGAAGAATGAGCAATGGGAGCTGTCTTTTTAGTCAGGATTTTGAGGCGGATAAAGCCTCAAAATCCTGACCAAAATACCCCATGTGAACTCAGCCTCCCATGGGGCCCAGCCTAAAATTTTTGGAAAAAAAACATCCCCACCGCAGTTTTTGATGTAATATTTAAGCTAAAGCCAGAAGTGGGTCTAGGAGGAAGAATACAAAATCTTCATTCATATTTCCTATTCCTTTAGATCAACTTCTGACTCAAAATTCTGCACAAAGACTTTGGTCTGAGGGAATAGTGTACACCACTTCAGATTCTCAGAATATTTCTTCATGGTGAGATTCTTTTTCCTTAGCCCAATCTCCGTAGCAAATTCGGTCACACATTGACGGTTTTGATGTATTGTACCATATTGACCTGGCCCGTACTCCCGTCATACATATTTACTGCTTTCGGGACATAAGGTTAGGCTTTATGGTCGTAACAAAATAAGAAAAGTGACTATAAGTAGTTTTTGTTTCTGCAGAAATTTGACCCTTATTTTCTGAAGAATTTCCATAGGAAACAAAGTCACATGCAATAAACTGCATCCATCTATCTATCTATAGAAGACAATGGCAATATACAGCCCCCCGTGATAGTTTAGCACTAGCCTAATGGAAATGTATATCACATAATACCGCCATTATATATGAATGTAGACAAAATATGGAGGTCCAGATCACCCAAACAGATTACAGCTCTTATTTTTGTAAGGCAGGTTGGAAAGTGAAACAAATGATCTGATTGGTTGCTTTGGGCACACGTTTTGTATACATTGGTGCAGATTTACTAAACTAGCTGCTTTCATTTTTTGGGAAAATACAGTGAAAACTGCGCTGTGATTGGTTGTTATGGGTAACTAAGGCAGTTTTTCTTTTTTACCGTTTTATTGTGTCCTATAGGCTCTTTGGGGCAATGTATATAAAATGCTTAACATTGCTGCTCCGATCTGACTAGACATCCACGTCTGACAACGTCTCTCTGTAAATATATGTTCATCCATCCCCTGGCCACCATAAATCCTTTGGCGTACATATTAATGCTATGGGGCACTTATAGGTTATCAGCCATATAACTGCTGGCTTGCGGCCATATTGTATGTACCAGATAACACTATAAATGTATTCATACTCACTGATGGAAGAACACTGAACCCTTACTCCCTATGATAAAACTTGGCCAAAATCCCTTATAGTGTACATCCACAACATTTGCTTCTTGCCTTTTCAAATCCTCTCAGTTGCTCCTCAGCATCTTTCTTATTCTGTTACAAAGGAGCAACTGACAAGACCTGAAAAGGCGATCGTGAACTTACACTATGATTTCTATTGCCACCAGTCACGGTGGTCTCCAGACTCACTTGGCAGTAAAAAATTTCTAATGGTCTCAGTGCCAAGATTACTTTTCCCATTCACGTAATACTATCAGAACTAAACAACACAACATGCATTCCAATTGACTGTACGGTTTTTAAAGGGGTTGTCCAGTGGAGAACAATTTTTAAAATAGGCCTACAATGGGTTAAAAACATAAAAATACCACCACTCACCTTACCCCTACCCCTACTGCTCCTGTTCTGATGCTTACCCATGTTCAGAACTTCTTGGCCCTGTTTTGAAGCACAGGAAAGGCCCGGTAACGTCCGCTCAGTGATTGGCCGAGCAGGCATTTCCTGTCTGTTGAGATCAGGACCAGGAAGTAGAGAACAATGAAGCCTGTTGTTACAAAAAAAAAATAGTTCCCCATTGGTTAACCTCTTCATGTTTGGGAGAGAGAACATTTGTTTCCCCCATTGAATGTTTGACTGCAGATTATTATTGTAGCACCGTATCAAAGTAATGAAAATGGGTCTGGTAAGGAACATGTGCAAAGTACAAAAAGGGTCACTTTAAAGAAGAGAGACCGTTCCAAAGAACTGGAACGCTTTGATTAAAGCATGCACTGAAACGTAGGTTTCGTAGGACTTTTTTTGAGTGCTTCCCCTGAAATGCAACATAAAGGAAAAAAATAAAATAAAACCAGAAGGTGGCTGTTCTCAGAATTAGCATCTGCTGGTGAGGGTTTCTTGGCACAGATGTCTTCAGCTTTTATTGCTGCATTTTCCTGATAATCTCAGCGGAGACAGGAGGATGGAAATTGATTGTGTGGTGACGGAGACCCTGAGCTGTCTTGTAACTCTTCCCACAGCGGCATTTGAAGGGTTTACGGACTCGTATTTGCGTTCTGTGTCCATTCTTGGCGTGGTACTTAATACCGTTTACATTCTGTAGGTGAGAGGAAAGACATTACAGATGTGAAATTAAAATGTGATAGAGATTTTCTTCACGTCATATTCAGCCTATACAGTACAGAAATTCCCCAGAAATATATGTTACCGTATATACGTTACCATAAAGGTAAATTGACTTGTATTGGTCCATTTGTATGTACATTTGAGTCCCCGGCAGGACCTGAATGATGAAGGTGCCCGGGACAAGTGTAAACCACGCCTTAGGGTCCATTCACACGGAGGAAGTTGGCACTGATTCTGGCATGGAATCCGCATCAGAATCAGCGCTGAAAAAAGCTTCCCATTGATTCTGCGCGGAAAACGGAACCCATTGAAGTCGATGGGAGGCTTTTTTTTCTGCGCCGATTCTGACGCGGATTCTGTGCCAGAATCAGCGCCAAATTCCTCCGTGTGAATGGACCCTTACAGTATCAAGCGTTTTCTTAACAAAAAACAAAGAAAAATATAACTGAGGTCATCTGCAACTAAAATGCTCCATATGAACGGGCCTGAATTTCTCTATCATGCCTGCATGCCTTAGCTATATTGCTAACTATCCCAATCTTCCAGTGTATACCAGAATAATAAAGAGATTATGTTATTGTAACTAAAATGCAAATTAAGTCATCAAATCCGGGTTTTGTTTTACAATAACATTTTTAATGGCATTTTGATTGGCAATGAAATTCTCCATAAAAGACCTTGTACAAACTACACATTTTATATGTTATGTCCGAGAAATCCGAATTACACTACGGGATCGATGGATTCACAGTCCATGTACGTGTCTACATATTTCTCTAAATACGTGTGTATTAAAGGATTAGAAAAGAAAACGATTGCTTTCTTCCTAATACAGCGCCACATCTGTCTATAACTGTGCCTGGTATTGTAGTGGACTCCACTGAATTTAGTGAGGGTGACCAAACAGAACGCATGAATACGTGCGGCACTGGGTTGGTAAAAACAAAAGTCAGTATCTTCCCATAATCCATTATGAAGATAGAGAGATAGATAGATAGATAGATAGATAGATAGATAGGTAGAAAGGAGATAGATAGATAGATAGATAGATAGATAGAAAGGAGATAGATAGATAGATAGATAGATAGATAGATAGATAGGACACCCACCAAGGAATGACTTTCTATAGGAATAGCTCTCTGAATATATATATATATATATATATATATATATATATATATATATATATATATATACACACACACACATATACTTTATTTATTATTTCCCCCTCCTCCAAAGAATGACTTTCTATAGGGATATATTTTTATATAGGAATCTGAAGATCTGAAGTTGGAGGTGCTTACAATAGACATGGCTGTCTTGACAGAGAAAAGCCTTTTTGTGATCTCCAGCATTGGCAGGGGTAAGCATCAGATGTTTATTGCCATTTGGCATTTTTATTGCATTCTCTGGATAAATTTTTGCTCCCATGTGACACGTACGGCTGCATTAACCCTTCAGTGCCTGCCCGCACAATGCACGTTCTACAGCTACGCGATGTGTGAACTGGGCCATCTTTACAACATGAAACAAACAAATAAAAATCATCTTGCACTTATATAAAACGCACAAAATGTCGTGTTAATGGGACTAGATGAGCAGTAAACTCTGCAGATCATAAATACCCTGGGCTTGTTAAGTCTGCGCAGCTGCAGACAGCGCTGAAGACAATTATATGACCGCTCTTATCATCTGTGGCCTCTGCCTCAAAGACAATGACATAGGAGAAGACTTCAAGTCTGTAAAAATCTCTGAAATCTGCACATACCTGAAACGGTAAGAATTAGACGCCTGACGCGGCGATGGGATGAGAATTTTCCGCTAGTCTAAGCGTGAACTCTGTCTCCGATTTTCCCCTACACACTAATTAATACTCAGGGGCAGAGGCTGCAGCAAGAAACAACTGCTATCTATATGTCTATGTGTCTATATGTGGAGGATACTTCTCTCCTGTTACTTATATAGCTCCAACATATTCTACAGCGCTGTACAAAGACTGTCACCACTCGCATCAGTCACTGTCCATAACAATCTAACCGCCCTTCTCCCCAATACAGAAGGGTCAACTTCATAAGAAACCAACCACCCTATCAATTGGTTTCTGGATACACGCAGGTATTCTCCAAACTCACAATCTCAGTTTTTTGATATCATGATAGCATTGGGGTTTTTTGTTATTAGATCCATATTTCTAACACTATACAGAGTGACATCATTCTATACAGAGTGAGATCATCATATACTGATGCAAATTACCGTATATACTAGAGTATAAGCCGAATTTTTCAGCCCAGTTTTTGTGATGAAAAAGCCCCCCTCGGCTTATACTGGAGTCAGCAAAAAAAAAAAAAAATTATGTATTTATTTTTTAGGAGGGGGGGTCTATGACCAGCTACAATATCAATGTATAGAATCTCCCATAAAATAGTGCAAAAAAAAAAAAAAAAAAGATTTAAAAAATAAATAAATAAAAGTTCTAAATCCCTCCTTTCCCTAGAATACATACAAAAGTAGAAAATGACTGTGAAACACATACACATTAGGTATCCCTGTGTCTGAAAGTGCCCGGTCTACTGAATATAGGGGATCTCCTGTTCCGTCGGGAAGGGGTTAATAGGAGCACTGCAGATCCCCTATATTCAGCCAGACTGAATTCCAAGTGGGGGAAGAAAAAACCCCAGTCCTCAAGCTCAGGGAAGGGGCAGACAGACAACCAAAACACCCCCTCCTCTTCCCCAGCACCTACTGCACCCAAAAACTCCGACCATTTTAATTTTTGAAATTTTCCAGTAGCTGCTGCATTTCCCCCCCTCGGCTTATACTCGAGTCAATAAGTTTTCCCAGTTTTTTGTGGTAAAATTAGGGGCCTCGGCTTATATTCGGGTTGGCTTATACTCGAGTATATACGGTATATCATACTGCAAACTTTACCTCCATATCAGATAAGTTATCATAGAGAAACTTGGTGCAGTGAAAGTGAATAGCACTAGTCAGGAGGGAGTGGTTGTGCCGAGCACGCCGTGGAATCCGCAGCAAGAAAGGGCAGCTCGCTTCTTTTTTCTGCGAGTGGCAAAAAAAAATGTTAGCGAAAAAAAGAAGTGAACAGCTCCCACTGAAGTCAATGGGAGGCGTTTTTTTTTAGCCGGATTCTGAGGAGGATTCCATGTCAAAATCTGGTCCAAAAAACCCCCATGTGAACTTACACTTAGTGGTGACAGCCTTTTATCTTGAAAAGTTACCAAAGGATATGATTGTGATTACTTGTTAGACACCCAGCCATGATTTCCTTATTCCTTCCACAAACACAGGCAGGGATACTACGTGCACGAGAGGTAACCCAAGTACAGTAAGGAAATCATGGCTGCATTTCAGACCACAGAAAGTTCCTGCTATTATGGTCGTAGCCATTGACATCTGATTATGACTAAAGATGAGCGAACACTGTTCGGATCAGCCGTAGCAAACACTGTTCGGATCAGCCGTTCCGAACAGCACGCTCCCATAGAAATGAATGGAATCACCTGGCACGTACACTTTGCCGGCAGCCGGTCGCCGTGCCAGGTGCTTCCATTCATTTCTATGGGAGTGTGCTGTTCGGAACGGCTGATCCGAACAGTGTTTGCTCATCCCTAATTATGACAAAAGACTGTCACCACTAAGATATTTGGAGAAAATCTTAAAAACCCTGCAAATTCTTTTAACTTATTGCAATAAAAAAGTTTAAACTTTAATTGTCTCCAAGCTCATATATGGTTATGTTCATGGGGAAACCCTTACTTTGCTTATTCATCACTAAAAGATACGAGTATCTTCCAACATATGCTTGTGCCATGAAAAGTGAGTAAACGGTGCTCCGAATGTCTGGAAACTTGATTTTAAAGGGTAAGAGTGAGTCTTTGTGTGGCTGCGTCCGCGACCTAAGCCACACCTGCAGGAAAGGGGTGAAAATGAATTATGACCGAAGACAAGATTTAGTTCAGCCCTAATAAAACGCACATAGCATACAAGCAGCAGGCAGGGGGTAAGCAAAGTAAGGTCGAAGCCGGATCTGAATGAGTAACATAGAAATATATTCGGCCTCTATAATTACCGGGGACTTGCTACTTCTTTTTCCACTCTGCTAATGTCAACATTTTGTTTTGTGTATCGATGACGCTTGCCAAGGTCTGAAGGTATGAGGTAGAAAACAGTGCCAATCTTGTAAATGGCTTTTACTGCCCTGGTTAACTACACTGGAGGCGACAAATTATGAATTCAGATGACTATATTTATTTTTGAGAGACACAAATATGATTCACTAGGGAAGTGATGTGGCAGATGCATTGATAATAGACTGAATGACGGGATGCCGGGATATATGGCACTTCATGATCCACATTGCTCTGTTGTCAATTATGTCAATTATCAATGGCTGTACATATTCTAAAGATTGGTGCTGGGACATAAAACTCTCCACAAATACATGTGTGTTAGCAATGTTGGCCAATTTGATCCATATTATCCAAAGTATGGTGCTATGCCAACCATTAAAGATGGCCAAGAGTAGTTTGTGTGCAGATTGGGTTGTCTAGTGACTACAAATCTGTTTGCTTGCAATGGTTATATTTACCACAGTATTCCTTAGTGTTTTCCAACAAGGCAGCTCAAACACATTTTTTCTTTTTATCCAAATCTCAAATGTAAAAATCGTACCAGGCATCTCAGGTGACTTTTCAGGATAAGGTGATATAATAGTAGCACTATTTCTGGTTATTATATGGCTTTTCGTCCCTCTCAGGCTAAAGGGCCCAATAGCAATCACTACTTCGTACCCACCATAGCAAAACCCCTGACTAATACTGATGTGAATACAGTGCTTTGGTTGTGATAGATGGCTGAAAAGAAACTTTCATTCTTTTCCTATCACATGTACTTCTTGCTAACTTCTCTCACCTCCCCTCTCCATAGACTTCTATAGAGATGAGTCATGTGACCTGCAGGCTGTCTTCAATTGATAAAGCAGGGATCTTCTCAGTGAAAGTCATCTGTACGTACTGAGCTAGCATATAACTGGTATGTTACCAAGAAGTAGCTGATGAAAGCGAGTATGAGAGAGACTGAGGAGCTGTAGACAAAATGTAGAATATTGTATATTCAAGACTGTTTGAAAAGTTGCTTTATTGTTCTCATTTAGATATATAGGAGCAGTAAATATATACCCTTTAAAGGGAATTTGTGACATTGTAAATGGATCTGTAAGCAGCTTGTTATAGAGCAGGAGGAACTGAGTGGATTGATATATATTTGTGGGAATCCTCACTCTATGCTTAGGAGTCCAGTAGGTGGAACTATTTCGGATAGACAGACCCCCATGTATGACTGTGGATAGAATCACCTCTACAGGTTCCCTTTAACCAGAAATGGTCCTGCATTGCAGTTCCTGAGCCATTTGCCACTTATCTTCCCACAAAGTCACGTGGGCAAAGAAGCCAACCACAATAAGTGGCAAAATGCATCACCGTCAACATTTCAGGACCATGAAGAATACACTTAGATGTGATTATCTTCCCCTAATGTGTATTTATACAGAGATTATTTCATGTCTAATTAAAAAAATTGGAAATAATCTCTCCTTCTACCTCCCACGCTTAGAATACTTTACCTCAAGTACATCAGTTTTGAGTTCATGAACTCCCGCATTGTATTTCGCCTGTAAATCCATTACCCATGGCCTTGCTGCACATATTCCCTCTGAACAATACTAGAATCTTAATACTATGTTGTCTACTAATGAGTGAAACTGCGGCCCTGACAATGATATATATATAGAAGCGCTAACAAAGCAATAAAATGATAAGCAAAGCATGCAAAGTTTGCCAAAACTAAACATATAAAGCAGCACAAACAGGATTTACTGCAGCTGAAGTGCACTAGGAACAAGGTAAAACTACTAGGACAACACAAGTAGTTATAGAAGTCACATAAAAGATCTGCAAACAGAGGCAGGGTAG
The DNA here is from genome assembly GCF_031893055.1 of Leptodactylus fuscus. Taxonomy (NCBI): domain Eukaryota; kingdom Metazoa; phylum Chordata; class Amphibia; order Anura; family Leptodactylidae; genus Leptodactylus; species Leptodactylus fuscus. Next base: position 177,047,924 of record NC_134268.1, on the reverse strand, counting down.
GTCAAAGGCAGACTTAATGTGTTGACAGAGGTGTAACGTGAAGCTCCTGGGCCCCAATGCAAAATCTGTGGGGGCCTACCATGCGAGGTTCAGAATGCTGTATATTTTACATGGCAGAGAGACCCTGGGGCCTGGTTTCAAGATCCGATAGCGATTACTACCTCTGCACCCTGTACAGATTCACACTGTGAGTTGGCTGTCAAGGTGCTAGTTTAGGAACGGTTGTGAACTACAAATGCATGGAAGCCTGGTGAGACTCAAGGAATTAAAATTGCTCATGCACCTCGGTGTAGAGATACCTCAGAGCCATTAGAAAGGCCAGAGAAAGCCAGGAAGACTGAGCTAATGCCAAGGCAAGGTGTGCCAAGAACAGCACTTGCATGGCTTACCTTCAGAAAGATCCTACCCACCTCCTGGGTAAACAGTAAACTTCCTTTTGGCAAAGTTCAACTTAAAAGTCAACAAGTGTTCAGTTACAACGTGCCCAAAACTCTCACAGACCAAGGAAAGAGTCTTATACGATCTTAAGAACTGACTTCAGAGACCATTTCTCAATTCTGCGATGATAGGAAATAGTCAAAATCACTTTAAGATCTGACAAAAATATTCTGCTGTTAAACCAGAAAAGATAAGTTTATGGTTATTGGGGTGGGAAGACAGAGAATGAAAGAGAAGGCAAAAAGAGTAAGGATTTTACCGTCTTACTTATTTTATTTAGGGAATATTTTCGTTTGTATGGTGGTAAAATGGAAACTTGGCCAAGTAACATCGAGGTGTAAATCACATGTGTAATATTTTCTCATCCTTCAAAAGTATTCCTTATTTTATAATTGAAAGGGCCTTACTTAGAAATGGAAGCGGGTGTGAGCTCTTATCCTTGGGGATGTTATGACTAGTCGTACATTTGGATGAATCCATGGCTCAATGGAAGAGCAAGCGCTGATAATAATGGTTCCTCTCTCTGACTCCTCACTAGGAACCCATATGCCCTGGCTGGACAACCCCTTTAACTTTCTTTTTTATGTCTTTGAGAGTCCTATGGATCACCAGAACGGAGAACATCCAGTAAAAAACCCCATTGATTCCCCCATTGTCTCCCCCATTGTCTTTATACACTTTACAATTAGCCCTATTCTCCGAGCAGCTTAAACAACATGAAGAATCTATTGTCTTGGTGGATATGATTATATTGAAACCAAATTTCTATATATAGCTTAAGTTTTAATAATTTTTGCACAATAAAAACACTTTTTCATATAAACCATTTTTTTTTTTTCATCCCCATAACTTTTTTAGTTTTAAGTGAGTGGAATTGTGTGGTCTGTTTGCGGGAAGATACAACATTTTATTAGTGCCATTGTAGGGAACATATGACATTTGATCACTTTTTATAATGTTCTTTTGATGATGGACAAAAAACAGATTTTTTTTTTATGACACTCATCATGTGGAATGAATAATTTAACAGTTGTGTTATTCAGTTTTGGGTTTTTTTTCGATGTTTTATTACTTTAAGACTTGGGATTCTACTATTAAATTTGTTTAATTTTTTTTCACTATTTTTTACTCCAACTAGGGGACTTGAACTTGCAGTCTTTTGACATGGCATTGGCATAATTTAATCAATATTGACCACGACACGTAAAGGGTTAAACACTCAGGATCATAGGTTTTCAGACCCTGGGTGTTAAGAACAGGTGTCAGGTTGTGAATACACTGCTGGGCTGTAGCATGGAACCGCAGCGTTAGGGTGCATTCACACAGAGTAACGTGCTGAGTGACCTGGCACGTATATGCCGTGTGAGATTTTGAGCGCCATATACGCTCCCATTAAATTTCAATGGGAGTTAGTCTCGTATACGCCGCATTATTTTGTGGCCGTGATTTTGCGGCCGCAAAATAATGCGGCTTATACGATCCAGGCTCCCATTGACATCAATGGGAGTGTGTACGGCGCTCAAAATCTCACACTGCGTATACGTGCCAGGTCACGCGGCACGTTGCTCCATGTGAATGCGCCCTTATACAGTCACAGCAAAGTGGAAGGCATTCTAGCGAATCTCATCCCCACTTTGCCGTAAAATACGAGCAACGGACACGCTGAAGTCTCCAACACCGTTACATTTTTGAAAACGGCAGTATGTCAATTATATCTATGGAAATGCTGGCATTTTTCCCTATTGTGTAAAATAACGTGATGCGATTCTGATTCATTTTTTCAGCAGAATTTTTTTGTGGAGTTTCCTGCCTTATGGCTAAAGCCGTGTTGCAGGAAAGTTACATTTTTATTGCAGATTTTTCTGTTTTTCTTTTGAGCCAAAACTAGGAATGGAATGAGCAGAAAGGAGAAGTGTAAGGGTGCATGCACACTACGTAACGCCGGGCGTGTATGAGAGCCGTACACGCCGGCATTACGGCAGACTGCCGAACACTTCCCATTCACTTCAATGGGAGCGCTCGTAACAGCGGCGTTTACGAGCGCTCCCATTGAAGTGAATGGGAAGTGTTCGGCAGCCCTGCTGTAACGCCGGCGTGTACGGCTCTCATACACGCCCGGCGTTACTCAGTGTGCATGCACCCTAAGGGTGCATTTACACAGAGGAAAATGGCGCTGAATTTAGTGTGGAATCCGCGTCAGATTCAGCACTGAAAAAAAAGCCTCCCATGGACTTCAATGGGTTCCTTAGGGCTAGCTCACACGGAGTTAACGTGCGCACATTCTGGCACGTATACACGTGTGAGAAAGTGAGCGCTCAAAACAGATCACACTCATTTCAATGTGTCTTTACGGGTGTATAACACGCAGGTCAGAAGCACCGGTGTACCAGGGAGTCGGCTTCCATTATTCTCTCTCTACCTAGGCTGATGTATTTGGAGGAGCAGTGTCCGTGGCGTCCTGGTGCCATTAGAGTTAGTTCACACGGGGTTTTTTGGGCCGGATTTTGATGCAGAATCCGGCTCCAAAAAACGCCTCCCATTGACTTCAATGGGAGCCGTTAACTTCTTTTTTCCGCTAGCGGTTTTATGCCAGTCGTGAAAAAAAGAACTGAGCTGTCCTTTCTTGTCACGGATTCCGCGGTGGAATCCACCGCACAGTCCACGGCGCAACACTCCCTCCCAACTAGGCCCAATCATTTAGGCCTAATCCGGAAAAAAGAAGCGAGCTGCCCTTTGGGTAAGTTCACAGGTTTTTTTGTGCCAGATTTTGAGGCCGCCTCAGAATCCGGCATCCAGTCGCGGCATTCCACTCTGGATTAGGCCTAAATGAATGGGCCTATTTGGGAGGGAGGGAGTGTCGCGCCGCATTCTCTGCGGCGGATTCAACTGCAGAATCCGTAGCAAGAAAGGGCAGCTCGGTTCATTTCTCCACAAGCGGCATAAAACCGCTAGTGGTAAAAAGAAGTGAACGGCTCCCATTGAAGTCAATGGGAGGCATATTTTGGAGCCAGATTCTGACGTGCATTCCACGTCAAAAGATTCCGGCCCAAAAAACCCCATGTGAACTTACCCTTTCAAGGCTACTGCAGTCAACAGGCCACATAGAAGCTGGCTCAACCTCGAAATGTATGTGATACTCAAATCGATATGTAAAAAGTAAGCAAATTTCAGACCATCAGAAGTCAGCCTAAGGCCAGGGCCACACGGGCCGGAAACGCCGCAATTTGCCCGGGAAAAATCTTGGCGTCATACAGTACTTGCAAAGTGGATGGGATTCATGTGAATCCCATCCCCGCTTTGTGGATGAAATCACAGCGCGGACACGCTGCGATTTCCAAAATCGTTGCGGTTTTGGAAATCGCAGCATTTCAATTATATCTACAGAAATGCCGGCGGCTTTCCTGTAGATATAATGGTAAGAGAAAGTCCGTGGAGGAAAACTCAGTGAGCCCGTGGGGCCTTAGCCTAACCAAGGTTTGGTCCCTCTAAATAAGATAGAATTGGGTTCTCAGCCCAATGGTCTCAAACGCCCCCTGTTGGCTGAGAAGAAACATTTGGATTATGGAGCAGACACAGCTTTGTTGGGAACAGCAGGGTGGCTGAGGACAATACGGAGGGGGCTGCAGACTGAAGAGGGAGAGGTCTATAATATATAATTGTACACTATCATAAAATGGAATAAATTATGCCGTATTTGACAAGCTATTTCACACAAAAGCCTTGGGAAAGAAGAAAAAAAACAGCTAATATTTATTCAAGTCTCTGTATCATTACTTTTTATTTGCCGCTTGCTCCATGTTTGTCAGCTTTCCCTGGCTCATTAATTTCATTCCCTTCTGACTTAATGGTGTGCAAGATATCCTTGAGACAGTCCTTGTGCATTTGAGATGAAGGTGGTGTGATAGGAAAAGCAGGCAGGAACAGTATGCTTATTTGGGCCATAAAAGGAGGGCTGGCAGTCAAACAGAGAACAGACAGGATGTGGCAAATTACGAGCCCTCTACCTCTCCATTCTCTCTTCTAAAGGAACACTTGCTGCAGTATAGGGATGCCCCCTGGGAAAAGGGACCCCTGTTACAATGGCAATGGCTAGTTTGCTTCCTGACTTAAGACATTGTCGTTTTACAATATGCCCTCCCACCATCACATAAACGCCGCATTCTTGGGAAGAAAAAGATATGTCTGTCTGTGTAATGGGCATCTGTGATTTTCTGATTCTCTGGACGTCTAAACTAGACGAAACAGATAAAAAAAAAATTATCCCTCATTGCTGAAAACCTGCACAGAGAGACCAGAGGCGGGCAGAGTAATAATTGTGGCGTAATTAAGAACAAGAGCTTCTTACAGTAGGGTGTGCCAGGCTGTACCAACTAACACTAATTTATTGTATCTGGCTGCGCCATAAATATGTTCACACTGTTAGAGGCTTAAATGGACAGGAATAAACATCGTGCGAGACACAAGTGTTATTGAGACAGTCAAGAAACTGGGGAAGAAAGCCGTTCATACACACAGCGGTGACAGCCCCGGGCGCACCTCTGCTGGATCAGGGGCTGGGGTGCCATGTTTAATTACACCTCTATTACGCTTTTATTTACAGTCCCTCCATACTTAATATCAAAAGTCCATTCACCTCTGGGCAGAAAACAGAGACAAAGGCAATTAGCAAAGCAACTATTATACCTGCAATTATATTGTCAAGTAAAGGATTAAGAAGGCAGCAGCACATAATGTGAACATGCCTTAAGCGAGACTGTAATATGTAAAGGACGGGAGAATGTTAAAGGGGTTTGTGTAGGGAATTATTGCACATTATAATAGATACACAATCATAAATATTTTACTGTAAGCTATGAAGGTACATTATCTCTCCGTGCCTGTTACCCTGTCCCATAACTTACTTTCTTCCTTGAAGCATGTTATATGTCGGCTAAGGAGTATGAAATATGTTTTACTACTTGCAATTTCCGGATGGTAGAAAAGAGGTTGCATAGTAAATATGCCAAGTGGCCACCTTGTGCCCTATTGTGAATAGATCTGCCAATTGCAAGGCTCCTGTTCTTTCACCTAAGATGGACAATGCTATGTAGGAACAGAGTCCAGTGGTGAGGGATCTCTTTGGCTGTTCTCCTCTCAGTTGGCACAAAGCGTTGCATAGGTGTACCAGGAAGGGGTCTAGTTGCTGTTCACACTGCACGTGTGGATTGGCTTAGGCATGGCCTTGGCACAGTGTAACACAGCTTGGTGATTTTTAAGCCAATAGGTATTAAGTTTGTATCGTATGTTATGTTGCATTGGCACATGTTGATGAGTATTTGTCACTTCAACTGGTGCAGGTCATTGCTCTGGAGGTTTATGGAAACTGGATCACATGATGGCTCTTGCTAGGTGAAACTGTGTTGCACCTATGAGTTGCACCGTGGGGGGAAGTTGAATGTTTCTCTCCCTTGTTTCCCCACCACTGATGTCACAAAACAATGTCCTGCTACCCAAAGACCCTCATGAGAGTCCTGGATTGCTTGGGGAATAAGGTACTGTATACTGAGACCTCAAATGGTTATAGGAACTGGGGCAACACCGGTATCTCAATTAGCATGGCAGGCAGACGTTGCATTTCCTTTGCTAACAGATGTGTTGTGTCTGTTGTTGTGGCCCGGGAAACTGCCTACTGGTTTTACTACTTCTGTGTATCCTGTCTGCTGTTGTGACCATCTCAGTGAGTAAAGAAACAAGCAGCGAATTCCCTGGTGTCTGAAGTAAGTCTGTACCTTCTTCTGTTAGTAGAACACTCTGATAAGCAACCTGCAGGGGGCAGTGGAACTGGGAGCCTGTTCCATGAGGGCCGACCAAATAGGTAGCACTAAACTCTGCAGTGTTGTCAAAGACCATGTGAGTAACATATTGTGCGCCATCTCCCCATGTTGGGGCAGACCACTGAGTGCACTGGTAAGAGTAAACTAAAGCAGCCATTTCCCTGTTCTTACATGTACCAATGCTGATAACTGTGGGGAGTGTCTTAGACTACTGCACTATGTGCAAAGGGTAGTCTGAGAAGTTGGCGGCCATCTTCTGCAACAGGAGTAGGGTCCTGGAATTGCCAGACCAGTGGAAAAATAACTCAAAAAGAGGCCAGTAGGTACATACAGTTAGGGCCAGAAATATTTGGACAGTGACACAATTTTCGCGAGTTGGGCTCTGCATGCCACCACATTGGTTTTGAAATGAAACCTCTACAACAGAATTCAAGTGCAGATTGTAACGTTTAATTTGAAGGGTTGAACAAAAATATCTGATAGAAAATGTAGGAATTGTACACATTTCTTTACAAACACTCCACATTTTAGGAGCTCAAAAGTAATTGGACAAATAAACATAACCCAAACAAAATATATATTTTTTCCAATATTTTGTTGCGTATCCTTTGGAGGCAATCACTGCCTTAAGTCTGGAACCCATGGACATCACCAAACGCTGGGTTTCCTCCTTCTTAATGCTTTGCCAGGCCTTTACAGCCGCAGCCTTCAGGTCTTGCTTGTTTGTGGGTCTTTCCGCCTTAAGTCTGGATTTGAGCAAGTGAAATGCATGCTCAATTGGGTTAAGATCTGGTGATTGACTTGGCCATTGCAGAATGTTCCACTTTTTTGCACTCATGAACTCCTGGGTAGCTTTGGCTGTATGCTTGAGGTCATTGTCCATCTGTACTATGAAGCGCCGTCCGATCAACTTGGCAGCATTTGGCTGAATCTGGGCTGAAAGTATATCCCGGTACGCTTCAGAATTCATCCGGCTACTCTTGTCTGCTGTTATGTCATCAATAAACACAAGTGACCCAGTGCCATTGAAAGCCATGCATGCCCATGCCATCACGTTGCCTCCACCATGTTTTACAGAGGATGTGGTGTGCCTTGGATCATGTGCCGTTCCCTTTCTTCTCCAAACTTTTTTCTTCCCATCATTCTGGTACAGGTTGATCTTTGTCTCATCTGTCCATAGAATACTTTTCCAGAACTGAGCTGGCTTCTTGAGGTGTTTTTCAGCAAATTTAACTCTGGCCTGTCTATTTTTGGAATTGATGAATGGTTTGCATCTAGATGTGAACCCTTTGTATTTACTTTCATGGAGTCTTCTCTTTACTGTTGACTTAGAGACAGATAAACCTACTTCACTGAGAGTGTTCTGGACTTCAGTTGATGTTGTGAACGGGTTCTTCTTGACCAAAGAAAGTATGCGGCGATCATCCACCACTGTTGTCATCCGTGGACGCCCAGGCCTTTTTGAGTTCCCAAGCTCACCAGTCAATTCCTTTTTTCTTAGAATGTACCCGACTGTTGATTTTGCTACTCCAAGCATGTCTGCTATCTCTGATGGATTTTTTCTTTTTTTTCAGCCTCAGGATGTTCTGCTTCACCTCAATTGAGAGTTCCTTTGACCGCATGTTGTCTGGTCACAGTAACAGCTTCCAAATGCAAAACCACACACCTGGAATCAACCCCAGACCTTTTAACTACTTCATTGATTACAGGTTTACGAGGGAGACGCCTTCAGAGTTAATTGCAGCCCTTAGAGTCCATTGTCCAATTACTTTTGGTCCCTTGAAAAAGAGGAGGCTATGCATTACAGAGCTATGATTCCTAAACCCTTTCTCCGATTTGGATGTGGAAACTCTCATATTGCAGCTGGGAGTGTGCACTTTCAGCCCATATTATATATATAATTGTATTTCTGAACATGTTTTAGTAAACAGCTAAAATAACAAAACTTGTGTCACTGTCCAAATATTTCTGGCCCTAACTGTATACTATGCATTTCCTGGCTAATGTCAAATTTTTATGTGAAACTGAATGGTTCCATTAATATACGCTGCCAAAAATTAGGTTTGTCCAGTGGTCATGCCCATACTAAAGTTCCACCTGCCAGTCTAAGAAGAGACAGTCTCACATGAAGATTGTGCCCTCAGTGGAATACTTATAGCAGCAGTTGTGTGGTCCATGTGGGCCCAGAAGCTGTCCATAAGTTCTCCACTCTAATAATGTGAAATGCCAAAGGCAAACAACTTGTCCTCTCTGACATACAAGGAGAACGATGTAATAACTACAGGTCACTATGGACCCTAGAATTTGGGGAGGATCACCTCTACAGTTATAGATACATCAGAAGGGGAGTGATCAGAGAATCACTGTTTAACTCCTACTGGAAAAGGGGAGGACACTGGATGATGGAAGACGGAGGAAGCAGTGGGTAATGGAACACTAAAAGAGGGGAAAAAGTCCATATTAACCCTAATCTTTCCATTTCCTGAAATTAGTCAATGCAGTTGGTGGTCATAGTAGTGTGGGGTCCAGTGGTTAATTGTTACGCCTCTGGCCATTTCGACAGCTGCTGGAACTTTCCATATGCAGACAGGAGGCTAGTTAAAGGACATATGCTACTGTGAATGCAGCTCTTATTGAACTCCTGGTAAGATCTAAAGGAATGACTGTTCGGATATCTTCTGTAGTAATGATGAATTGGTAGCGGTATCTCTTAAAGGAATATGTCCTGTCCATTATATGTCTGTTTATTAGACCTATACCACAAACAAATCTCAGAGGAAACAAACATGTACAGAAATATTAATTGCAATTCTTACCTTATGCAAACTAAACTAAGTTTAATATAGTTCATGTCTCTGCATGTAGTCAGTGAATTCTGGAGATTGCTTTCTGTTCCATTTTTTGGGGTGGCGAAACAGTGCGTTTCCCACACTCCAAAGACATACTAAGGGTGCATTCACACGGAGTAATGTGCTGCGTGACTTGGCACGTATACGCCGTGTGAGATTTTGAGCGCCGTATACGGGGGAGCCTGGATCGTATACGTCGCGTTATTTTGCGGCCGTGATAAAGAAAATTTTCTCTTAAAATTAGGAAAATTCTACCTCATTGGATTTTTCTCTTCCGTTGGGTCAACACTGCAGGATAACAGTCTACAATGGATGGATGTCTTTTTTAGTCTTGCAAACTCTGTTACTTTCTTGATCATGTCCCAGTGACACAAGTGAACAGCTTACTATAACAGTCTGTTCACTTACATAACAATATTCACATTACCTTATATCTCTTTTTACATCCAGGTACTGGACAGGCAAATGGCTTCTCATCCCCTCCATTCATACACATGGAGCTCAGAATGGCTTCAGAGCTAATGGCACTCTCTGTGGTCCATGACTCATCACTGTCCGAGTCTTCATAGTCTACTTCTTCTTCATCATATTCACTTCCTGCGGAAAGAAACACAACATGAATGGAACCTATGGCTTGTGGTGGACCAAGGTTGTAAATCCTTTCCAACACCCACTAATAAAAAGTATAATATAGAAATTCTTCATTCACTTTACAAGTGTCTTAACCACTTTCAATAACCATCATATGATGATATTTACAATGTCCCTCGTACTTGGGGTCACTTAGTAACTGCACTAGAGAAGTGTGCATGGAAATAAGGTTAATAAACCACCTATTCCTCAGTACTACCACGCTGTGGTCCACAACACTGGGGCAAAAAAAATAATGAAGACTTGTGGCTGGGTATTAGGGTTGCCTAGGTTCATAGAAGGATATCTAGCTAGATGTACAGTAAAGTAGTGGTCACTAGTTATGATAATGCCTGTAGCCCAAATATTACTCATACAGCGCCCACACAATACCACCGAAATAATACCACATAGTGCCAATATCATAACACCAGATGGTACTCACATAATAAGGTGTACCTAAATAATTTTTCTATATTGCACCACAAAATAAAGATGTCAATGCTTAAATCTTCCAAAGTGTTTTTTCGTCCCTGGTGGTTTACAGTTTAAAGTTTTTTTTTCCAGGCCTAAGATATCGATGACCTATCCTTAGGGCAAGATCTGTCGTCACCACCGATCAGCTGTCCAAAGTGCTGCTTCGGCTTCACATACCAGTGACGTCACTTTCACCCATTACATGGTGAGTTTGCAGCTACTCCTCATTTACTTGAACTGAAGATTGAAAATGGAGCTTATTGTGAGAGGTCAAGTAGAGGTGCAGGAAAATGGAGGTTAAAATTCATGAGTCTCTACCCCAGGGCTAACTTTCAGCCATTTACAGTTTATTACTAGATTCATCCACCTCTTTGTTTCCGAAAAACACATCTATATGATCTGATGATATACATGGCTAGGGAAGGAGTAATTTGGAATATTATCTGGGCTAAATTGCGCAAAAACTCTATATGTACATTATACAAGTAAAACCAACTGAAACTCCTTCTGAGCTGGTACCACACTCCAGAGCTACTCCATAAATCTATCCCTACCCTGATGTTGGGGTTGTGGCTTCTCGGGAGTGTCCCTATTTCATATTTATTGGCTTTGCCCTCTGATAAACCCTTTTGGACCCTGGTCCAAGCCCTATGCCATGGTCTTTTGGTCCACGCCCTATGCCATGGTCTTTTGGTCCAAGCTCTATGCCATGGTCTTTTTGGTCCAAGCCCTATGCCATGGCCTTTTGGTCCACACCCTATGCTATGGTCTTTTGGTCCAAGCCCTAAGCCATGGTCTTCTGGTCCAAGCCCTATGCCATGGTCTTCTGGTCCAAGCCCTATGCCATGGTCTTCTGGTCCAAGCCCTATGCCATGGTCTTCTGGTCCAAGCCCTATGCCATGGTCTTCTGGTCCAAGCCCTATGCCATGGTCTTTTGGTCCAAGTCCTATGCCATGGTCTTTTGGTCCAAGCCCTATGCCATGGCCTTTTTGATCTCTTGATCCCATTGTTTCCTATTACCAATCTTTTGAATGTTCCACCTCAATGTTTGAGCGCTGAAGGTATCTGGCAGCTTCTACATGTTCTTACCTCGGGACGAGAGCGGATTTACATGTTACAATATAAATCGAGGTTTGTAAAGTACATGCACAATCCAACAGGAATGAAACCTTCCTGTGTCGCTAAGTTCTTCATTTACACCAGGGTATGATATTCCTATTATCATAAATCCAAATAAAATAAGCGGAAAATAAGTGTCAATTATGCTATTTAAAACTATAATAAAATATCAATAAATCACCTTATAAAAATATATTAAATTACTAGGGTTACAATTTGTGCAAAACACCAATGTTAACTACTAAAATGCCAGGCCCGGTTTGGAGTGTGGACCAATTATACAACTTGGCAACAGCTGCTAACTATGAAGACACTGCTACCCATTGATAAAAGGCACAAACTTCACCTCCTTGGGGAATAGAAGGCAGAAAACCTCTCTCTAAGGTAGGGAGCAGAGCTCACCATCCCGATGCCTTAAGTCAGGGCTGCCCAATCCTTAGGAGCATAATTCTACAGATCATAAACCGTGTCAAATAATATGTTGACAAGTCCTAATGCATTTACTAGCCCTCTGGAATTAATGGGAATTATGTCAGAACATTAATAAGAGTTACAGCAATTACGGTTGCACAGTTCAGTCCCTCAGGTGTGGGAATGAATGGCATTGTAAGGCTGGCCAGGCCGGGGCTCTGCGCACAGCATAAGGTGTCCAGGCACCTGGAGCTCATTTCTCTTTTCATTTCAATTTGCGTTTTAAGCTTATTAATCAAGCTGTCGGAAGGGGAGCGATGCAATGGGGGGCAGTGGCGCGGGGCAGGGGGGCCTGTTTTACTACTGTGCTGTAATCAAAGGAAATCTGAAAGCTGAGACGCTACAAGATTCAGTGCTTGGGACTGTACCGGTCTGAGATGGGAAAAGTCAAGCAAAAAACATACAAAAAGGATAAAGATAAAAAATAATGCAATATACCCTCCAGTATGAGAGGCGGAGGACACAAAGGAAGTTGTCCAAACCAAAGCTAACGTATACGGCTTCCTTTATGGGCTACCTTCACCATACTAAACATGAATGTACATTTCTGCTTGCTTTACTTCTTACATGATACTTTGTTCACATATATGTCTGTGTTTCTGTTCTTTTGGTTTGTTGCGGGATCAGAAGAATGGAAAAACAGTCCATCAAATGACGGACAATGGATCCCAAAGGATCCCATTGACTAAAATGGGGTCCACTGAGTGTCCATTTCTGTTGGACAGTGTGAGGCCAATGTAAATGTAGAATTAGCGCTCTAAGGTCTGGTTCACATCAGCGTTTGGTATTCTGTTTGGGTGCCCCCCAAATGAAAAACTGAAGCACTGACAAGCAGTAAGCTTATGAAAGCACACAGACCCTATAGACTATATTGGGGTCCGTGTGTTTTCCGCGCAGTGTCCACACGGAACATGCAGAGAGAAAAGGACTTCATGAAATACTTCCCTCTCCGCATGACTCGTGTTGACACCGAATGGAGAACACACGTACCCCATTATAGTCTATGGGGTCTGTGTGCTTTCATAAGCTTACCGCTTGTCAGTGCTTTCGGTATTTCGTTCGGGGGGTCCCCAAGCGGACTACCTGCATGGAATACCCAACACAGATGTGAACCAGGTCTTAGTGGTACATAAAAACATCAGTGTCATTACAAGTTGCTGCTATCATCCACACGTGTTAGTAAATATTCGTAGTGATATTTCTACAATTTAGACTCTGTTCACACTTCCAATGCACATTAACTTTTATGTTCTGTCACAGAAGTAGAAAAACAAAAATAACAGTACCAGATCTGTGATGCGAGTCTTTGAAGAAGTCTTCAAAGTCAAGATCCATGCCACCTGAAAGATCAGTGGAAGTCTGAAGTCTCCTGGCTTCAGCTAAAAAAAAAAAAAAATGCAGCAAAATCTGCAACAAAAAAGGTGCATTTCCGCAAGGTGAAGATTCAGCGTTAGGCCGGGGCTCCACGGGACATAAATGCTGCGATCTGCCTGCAGCACAGACGCTGCGGGAAAAATCGCAGCGTTGTACAGTGCAGGCAAAGTGGATGGGATTCATGCCACCGGAAAAGATCGCAGCGCGGACATGCTGCGATTTGCAAATCGCAGCATGTCAATTATATCTACGGAAACGCTGGCGGCTTTCCCGTTGATATTATGTTAAGAGAAAGTCTGCAGAGGAAAACGCTGTGAATTTTCTCTTAAAAGCGCTGCGGAAAGAATCGCAATAAGTTCACGCAGCGGTTCTTCCCGCAGCGCTTTACAGTAGTGCTGCGGATACGTCCCGTGGGGCCTTAGCCTAAGGTAGATTCACATGGAGGAATTTGCCGCAGATTAGAACGGCAGATTCCAAATCTGCGCAGATTCCGCCCAGATTATACCTCCCATTGTTTTCAGTGGGAGGCAGAGATCGCACTAGGATGCTGAAAAACTAATCATCCTAATCGATATTGCCATGGATTCCACCGCTTATTCAGCCACAGATCCCACAGTTTGAGATTGCCTACTGACTAGGCTCATTTATCTGGCTCCAATCAGTAGCGGAAAGCCGCAATGGAATAGCGATACATCTACATCCCACCACATGGCTAGACCGCGACCGGAAAGCGTCATCGGAATATGAAGACGAATTACTGTTCATTTTCCGGAGTGTGAACTTAACCTCACTGCGTCTGACCGACCTTGGCGGTCAACCATTTACTAAAGGGCAAGAGTCAGATTTGGGAAATGAAAAAAGAGAAGAGTCATAGTCAGTACTGTAACCTGCAGACCCAGGGAATACTGTATAATGTTGTCTTAGTATATATACATGAATGTATTGCTTATTAAGACTCAAAAAATAGAGAAAAATAGAGCTATGTAAATAAATGTGAATGATATCAGTAGTTATAAATCTAGCAGAGATATCTAAAATATGTATAAAAGCTATGCAAGTAACATGGCACACTCAGATTTATTCATTACTGTCAGATTTATACTGTTGTATTTCAGTTTATTTGCAGAACTTGTAATAAAGTAACCCAAGGTCAGATGAGCAGAATATACAGAGTACCCGTCACCTCCTCTATTTGTGAGGGACTTTCCAGTTTAATTATAATGAGTTTGCTTCTAATTTATGTCACGTATAAATCTGTTACCTTAATTGGGCAATAAAACGGAAAATCAGAACGTTTCTCTTTATCTCTTGGCAAAAACAGAACTAGTTACATAATGCATTATATAATGGACACTTACTATATAAAACAAGTACTTTACTGAAAGTTTAAAACGTATATTCACCTATGGCCACGTGTGGCAGGACATCTATAATCCATCTACATAAAAGGTATTAGCTCTGATAGTTCACATATACTTCAGAGCTGCATTCAATATTCTGCTGAGTACAAAGGTAACCTCTCATAGTGTTCTGTCATGGCTCTGTACATGTGCAGTGCTTGTTCTGGTTATTTGTAGTCTAACAACAGCTGAACACAAAGGTAAATGCTCTAAATGCAAAGTGTTCAGGGGCGCAACTAGAAAAGATTGGGTCCCATAGCAAAATTTTGAGTGCCCCCCCTCCCAAAGCAATAAGAAATTTCAAACCACCACTCAGCTACCCCTCCATAACTTGAGAAATTATAAAGCCGCCTTTCTGGCCCCCATACATTATAATGTCTCTTTGCTGACCCCACACAATATACTGACCTCTTTACTTGCCCCCACACAGTATATTGCTCCTTTACCGACCCCCAAATAGTGTACTGCTTCCTTTACCGGCCCCACATGGTATAACACCCCTCTTTACTGGCCCTTACACTGTTTAATGCACCCCCTTTACTGGCCCTGACATGGCATATTGCCCCTCTACTGGCCCACACACAGTATACTGCCCCCGCATAATCTATTGCCCCTTTACTGGCCTCCAACTACAATATACTGCCCCTCTATAGTGGCTCCCATTGTGACACATTGGACACTGCCCACTCTTCCAGGAGCGACATCTCCTCTACAGCTATAGCCTATAAACATTGCCAGGATGCAACATCCAAATGTTCAGCGACCTAGAGGCTGAACTAGAGGAGGCCCTGGACAGGAGAGGAGATGGGTAAATGAATATGGGCTGCAGTAATCCAGTAGTAGTAATCCAATAATGCCCTATTAAAAAAGCAGGGTCCGGCCCCCTCACCTCTTGGGCCCTATTGCAGTCGCTATGTATGGTATGTGTTCTTCCAATCCTATAATGGATATTCCCATCTCATCTAGGATATTCCATCACCTTATGACTGGTAGCAGTCAGAAGTCTTGGATGAAGAGGCTACAGCATTGATTTTGCACTGCATCACCTTCATAGACTTCCCCTGCAAAAGGGCACCCTTTGAATGGGACTGAGCTGCCATTAGGTCATGTGACTAATGGACGTGATGTCACTGGCCTGGAAAGAGGAAGCAGTACTCATCTAGGGCCTTTTCCCTGTCAAACATGATGGGAGTTGGGCCATGACCAGTCTGATAAGCATAGGTCATCCATATCATAGTCCTGGAACACCCTGATTTTTTGAGCTAGGAATGCATTTACAAATAAGCATTACTCATTCTCATGATCCCTTGCTGATGTAGTGTCAGGTCCCAGCTGGTTTCTATTTCTTGCTCCTGTCTAAGACACAAGAGATGCCTGGGAATACCAAATTAACCAATTACTGGCTGCAGCAGCAAGCTGCCCTAGCCAGCGATTTGCTGAGCAAACAATTTTTTGAGTGTCAAAGTAGAGAACAGCTGGGACCGGTAAGTATGGGAATGGCAATGGCTGGTGGGCGTCAAAGTGAGTATTTTTTAAAACTAATTTTTCCACCAAATAATCAATTTGCTTCACAGTTTGGTAATAATTATAAATAATATTAATAATAAAGCAGCTCTATAATTAATACTATCTACATAACTGGGGCTAAATTATTTTTCCAAACCTGGTAGCTACATGAGAGATTGTCTTTAATATGTAAACCTTAACCCCCTGCAGCCATAAAGATGATGGCAATGTAATCTATCCCTTGTCTAGCTTGTGGCATAAGCAGGAAAAAACATGGTATAGTTTTCAGAAAACAAAGCAGGACATTTTCCACCTCCAGTCACGGGATGTTAATGGCATTCTGGCAAATGTTTAAACAATCTCCGCGCCGCCCCTCCATCAAACACTCAGCAAGAATTAAAAACAGTTGGGGTAGAGAAAAATGAACATCTGGTAGGAGCTTATACTGTATGCGCCTTGGAAGTCCTCCCCTAATTAATGTGGTTTTGGCATGTGTTACTGGAGAATGTAATTATAAGATAGAAACACAATTCTGAATAAGCTTACTAACAAACTCCCAGGCCGCATATAAAGAGGCCGTCCAACTGTTCAGAGAACCGAGTGGATCTTCTAGGCTTGGACGAGAAAAACTATTGGGTGTATGAATGGGAAGAGGCTACAAGAATACTACAGCTAGCTAATCCATGAGTCATAGCATAGTATTCTCTACTCTTCTGAGATACACTCTACATTACTGTGTATGGTATTCCTACATAGCCTGTCACTCTGAAAATCATTACCATGTGCCCAATATGGCTCCTATGAGATTTCTGTTACAAGGCCAAAAGATTTGGACCCACTCAGTTGCCAATGGGCTTGACTAGTGCTAAACCAAGCAGCATAGTCTAGAGGACTGTGAGTTCTTCATCTTTAAAGGGTTGACCGATTAAAATAAAAATTTCCCGGTGGCTAAGGTCCAGTTGGTCGCATACTATTTCTGCAAAGGCCACCAGTTGTAGACCAAGTTCATTTTCAGCCCTCGGGATTTTACGTTAGCTGGATGGTCCCTTTAATCTTCACAAGAACAGGGCATACTGAGGTCACTATCTTCAGAGTAGTCTTCATTAGAAATGACTAGTTCGTAGATGAAGATTGAACACCAAGAAGGCTATAGGGTGACAATGTAGTGCCATCAAGGGTGGTTGGGCAAATATCAGGGCAGGCAACAGACATGTAGAGGTGATACAAAGAAAGTCATTGCGATAATGTGAACATAGTAATTAATTGAAATATATACTCCCTACTCACACTAGTGGGTCAGACTCATTGGGTAAATTGCAGGCCGTTCAGATGGACATGTATCAATTTGGATAGAACAGATGCTACAGTTCGTACTGCTCAACAGCGATCTCTACAAGTCAAACATGAATTGAGATTTTATTCCTAACCAATATATGGATCAAGAATAGGCCACATGGAGAAAAGTAATAACAGTAAAGGAGCTAGAAGTCATACAAGTCTCTGATTATATAGCTATTGTAACAGTCTATAATACTAAAAGAGATCTGAAATGTTTGATAATATTGTATCATGTCAGTACTGCTAGATTATTGGTCCCTATCTTGTTTCATGAATAATAATAATAATAATAATAATAAAAATAATTAATATTTCGACTTGACCATAATTCAAGATATGTGGAATTTAATTTTATAATTTATTCAATTTCAGAGAAAAGAACATTGTCAAGAAATCTGGACCTCGTGAGAACAGAATTAGCCTCTGCTTGTGTCCATGGCTTTTTCGGATGCTGAGCAGCCAGGATATATGCTCTGTGTATTCTGCACTATATAAAGTGAAATAGTAGCCCTAATCCCGCATGAGGCCCTTAGTGTGTCTCTTTGATGTAAGGGCTACTTAGGATCGCCCGGACTAATTAGAAGTTTTGAAGTCTGATCTACAGGGATTCCCCCACTGTGGCCGAGGTTCTGAGACATCACCTGTGGAGTCTGGCACACAGCTCGCAGCTCAGATGTGATACCATTTAGGACCACAGTGTAAAATGTCTGTAATGGGTTTTATAAAGTAAATGGAACAACAAATGCAAACCATATTTAACTGTGCTGCGGGGGAAAACTCGAATATAAACCACTATTTAAAGCTGGAGAAAGTGGTGAATTGCTACTAACAACTATTGATAGCGTTGTAAATAATAACAAGTGAAAAATAGTATTTAGAGAATTTAACATGGGATTTAAATGAAAAACATACAAGAACAGTAAAAATGACTTCACTTCCAAGTCTGTGACTTTACACAATACTTATCTAGTAAACCTATAGAAATAACAAGCAGGACTTTCTTCTGTTAGAAAAGTAAACATACATGATGGAAGAAAGCCTCCGTCACACAGATGGAGGGGCTCTGTCTGCATCAGTCATTCTATCGCTGTTAGGGCTCATTCGCACGGGGGCGGTGGGGTGGATTTTGGCACCGAGAGTGACGTGACATCACTCTCAGGTCAAAACCCGCCTGCCACGACCCTCTCGGTTGCAGATTCCCCCTCCGGAGTCAGCTCAAATGAATGGGCCAACGCCCGAGGTTGCTGCTGCTCAGCGACCCGCGGAATCCACCTGACGAAAGGGCAGCTACAGGCCGCTAGCGGAAAAAAGAACGCTAGTGGTCTCCATAGACCACCACTGTATGGAGGCGAATTTTGAGGTGAAATCCACTGTCAAAATCCGCCTCCTTGCCCCATGTGAACTAGCCTTTAAAGTGGTACTCCTATTTTATTTATTTTTTGTTATTGCGTCGGTGGGGGTGAATATTTTTCTAATATACTTTATTAACCTATCACACTTCCTTTTAAAAGAAAACAGGCTGTAAAGTTCCCATTAACAATTCTCTAACTAAGCATTGCCCGGGATATTCTGCACATCCGTACTCAATGCGGCATGTAGAGATGAAGGGGGGACGATCACTTCAAATAGCTGTATCTCCTGAGTTATTCCACCTAGAAATAGGGTCCTGGTATCAGAAAAAAGCGGAAATTCTCATCTTTTATATGCTGCATACTAGCACCAGCTATAACATATCCTGAGACATCACTAGTTAAAAACACAGTTGGGAATTTGAGAATCTCAGCTTTCTTTTGATACCAGAACCCTTTTCCTAGGTGGCATACAGCGCCGCACCTCCCATGAGGCGACCTGAAGCGACCGCTTCAGGTGGCGCTATGCCAGGGCCCCAGGGAGGGCGGCATTTTCGCTTACCTAAGCCAGTCCAGGACAAGTTGTCCTGGACTGGCTTAGCACCGAGTGGTGGATTGGGGAGGTCACTGGAGCAGCGCTGCTCCAGCGGCATCCCCTCACGCTCAGGCAGAGAGCAGGTCCTCTCTGTGCCTGCTCTCTGCCTGCGAACGCCGCTAAGCCCCGCCCCCCTGCGTTTGGCCCCGACCCATTCACTCCACCACGCCCCCTCCGCTCCGCGCCCTCCTCCCGGGGGGGGGGGGGGGGACGGCTTTCTGTCGTTCGCCTCGGGTGGCGAAAGGGGCAGGTTCACCCCTGGTGGCATAACATTAGAGATTTGAAATGACTTATCCTTTGGTAAAGTACAAGTGTTTATGGGCTTTCCTAAGTAACAGCTCAGTTACAGGTTTTCTAGGGAGAAGGTTACAGCCTGTTTTATAATTAAAAGAAAGTTAGATAGGTTAATACAGTATATTGTGAAAATGGCCACAACACAACCCCCCGAAACAATGGCAGAAAAAAACTGAATAATGAAAAAAAAAAAAAAAAAAAAGGGATTTACACTTTAAAGTCCATTCCTCCAAGCAGTGTGGTTGTGTGTATGTGCCATAACTGTCATTCTCATCTTGTCTTAGTCTATTTTTCATTATAATATACATATTACATTCCAACCAGTGTAGGACTCAATACAGACAGCAGAGCCATGTGTATAAAGAGAATATAGAGCGTACAGGGCACTGTGTACAGAGGCGGTAGGGATTGTATAGCTATAGAAAATCATTGTCTGATGTTTATTCAGTCCAGCATTTACGTTGGTAAAATCTCCATGTATGTAGCGCTTCTCGTGTTGACGCAGCTTCTCCCCATCTTCTCTAATAGTCATAGCTGGTCACTGCCACCTCCCCAGTAGTCGCAGAGGTCCCATGATTTCTCAAGTAGTCACAGCAGATGCCCCTGCACTTCCCATAGAGTGACAGCAGATGTTCCCTCATTCACCCTCATAACAGGGCTGCAACCCTCTTCAGCAGACACTACAAAGTCGTACCCAGTGGTGAGCCTAGTCTCTCTGTTGCCTGGGGCAGACGATTAAAAGATGCGACCCCCCCCACACACACTACTGAGTCTGGATCAGGGGGAGGGGTGTTCATTTTTGATCGTCCGCCTCAGGCAGTGGGGAGGGGGGGAGGAGCATACGTCTAAACAGCATAGGAGATGGGGCGCTTGAGTTAAGAGCAGCGGCTCTCCCACGTTAGTTTACGGAAAAAAAGTAAAAAAAAAAAAATTGCTTCAAAATCCAGCGCATAGGGACAGAGTGGATGGAAATACATATAGTTAAGCGCTTAACTATATGTATTTCCATCCACTCTGTCCCTATGAAGAAAGAAAGAAATGGAATAAAGTCTACTGGTTTTAGACCAGTTGTCTCGGTGAGTGCCCTGTTGTTGCTCTACTTTTTTACTATTTTGCATGGACTATGTATACAGAGAGCACCACCTAATTGGCCTTGCGGCTTTTTTCAATGTGACAATGTGGCTATCCGTCTTTCGCTCCATATACTAGAAATGGTGTAAAAGTGACACAGAACCGAAACAAAAGTCATAATATTTCAGTGGTGCTGCTTATTTTCACCTATATGTTCAAAAAAATTGCTTCGGCTGCCGCCCCTTCCATAGTGCCACCTCAGGCTGTCGCCTCACTTCGCCTCATTAGAGGTGCGGCGCTGGCCATACCCCAGCTACCTCTATCAGCAGACATAGCAAGACTCTGTCCTATCATACTACATTGGCCTCTGTGTACAGAGACTGATGAGGAGGAATGCATAGTCACAGACCACTCCTGGAAATGTTATCGGATTTCTGACAGTTCAGCTAGTGTCCGTTGCTAAAATCTTGTAACGGACACTAGCTGCAGACACTGCTGACAGTCACCAACGGTAGTGTGAACGCCCCCTTACCGGTAGTTATTAGTCTTGTGCTGTGATATCATGGTGTGTATTGCCCTTGTACTGTCTTGTGCACATCGACCTATGTCTTGGCAATTATGACCTAAATCAAAATCACGATTAATTGAACATTTTACCTTGATTACATTTAATGAACAATTATTTCAAGCCACTCCCCTTTTTACATGCCACTGAATCTTGGTTTCGGTAACTGACCCAGATTGGATAGCATACCGTTAGTGACATACCCTTTAGCCAATGGCAATGTGACACCTGATAGTGCAAATGCAAAATAATTAAAATAATCTACGTGAGCAAATTCTAAACGATTACAGGTGCTTGCTTTTGATTATTTACCCAGTCCTAACATCACCCCTATCCCGCAACATCATTTTCCTAATATTGTGATGTCACCATGTCCACTATCCTTGCACAATAACATCACTATTAGAGATGAGCGAGTACTGTTCGGATCAGCCGATCCGAACAGCACACTCCATAGAAATGAATGGATGCACCTGGTACTTCCGCTTTGACGGCGGCTGGCCGCTTAACCCCCCCGCGTGCCGGCTACGTCCATTCATTTCTATGCGAGCGTGCTGTTCGGATCGGCTGATCCGAACAGTACTCGCTCGTCTCTAATCACTATGTACATTAAACCTCCATTTTGACATCACTATGCACATTATTCATGTACTGTGACATCATATACTTAGTCCAGGATTTATAGCTAGCATCAAGAACTTTCAGATAAAAGTCAGTCCCAGCAGTGCTTTAAATGACTTAAGACAATGATGGAAGGCTAAGTTTCCACTTGATCTAATGTGTATTCTAAGCGGAGTTTCAGCTCATGCCATTAGCTCTGTGCCAGTCGCTGACACCCACTGTGCCAGTCATAGGTACATCATTAGGATTACTTAAACAAACTATTTCTGAAGACATTCTGGCAATGTGGATATGCCAGGAAGCTTTTTCCATCCAGGGTGGTCTTGTAATCCGCAATGTTCTTTCCTAACAGACTAGATTACATCTCTACAGTAAACACTATTCTTGAAGTTGCAGCCTTCAAAGCTATATCTAGACTAAAAGGAAAGCTAGGGTTAGTTCAAACGGGGAGCAGAAGTGCGGATTTTGGCGCCGAGAGGGAGCCATGTCAGTCTCGGGCCAAAATCCGCCTGCCACAACAGTTGCGGCTTTCGAAAGTCTTGGCTTCTCCCTCCGAAGCAGGCTCAAATGAATGGGCTGACCCCGGAGGTTGCTGCCAAGAGGCGGACGCCGCGGCTCAACGAGCTGCAGAATCCGCCTGAATAAAGGGCAGCTCGCTTCTTTTTTCTGCTTGCGGTCTCCATAGACCACCATTGTGAGAGGGCGGATTATGACGCCATAATCCGCCCCCTCTGTGCCCGTGTCAACTAGCCCTTCGAAATAAGGTTACCATAAAAAACACTTGTTAGGACACTTACACTGCTGGGACCCCCAGTGATCAGCCAGTGGAGACACCTCAGTAAATGTTTAATTTCCCTACAGTGCCACCACAGGAGAAATGAAGCATTACACCGTGCCCATTCTAATGAATTGCTTGTCTGTGTAATGCAGGACAGGACTGGTCCTCCAGAGTAAAGGACACTCTTTGTAACCACTCTCCACTCCGGCCAGGAGAGACGGAGCCTGAACATGGTAGGTTCTTCTATCAACTCATAATTCCCTATCAGGGTATATGACAATCAGTTTTGTAGAGTAGACAAGCCTTTTAGATTAATACAGACTTTCAGAAAATATGTCTTGTGAAAAAAAACATATAAAAAATGTACATGGAAGATAAAAGGTAGTCGATTCCCTGATACAAATGATGAAGTGACATTTCTGAAAAGCCCTGAACTTTAAGTGTCTTGGACAGGGTAATAATGTATTCATTTTACACTCCATTAGTCCTCCGGTGCCAGTGACATGTTATGATTCCACATTTGCAGCTATAATAGAAATGTCCTGATCTCACAATGTGGTGGAGTTTCTTGCACGGTTGCCTACACACATGGATAGGTGAGCGCTGTCTGCTCCATATCTCTTGACTTCTTTGTGATCTCAGTGCCTATGATGGTAATATAGGACCGTGGACACACACAGCAGTGGGAGTTACGCTATCACATTTCAATTCTCTTTATTGCTGTAACCAGAATCTACCTTCAGCCTCCTTATCAACAAATACAAGACAAAACGGAGTGTTTTACTATTGATTTATGGAAAACGAGATTATCACTGTTTTTCTATAGATTTTGCAAAGCTGACTTAAAAGCAGTGCAGCATACCACAGGCACGGATATTGTATGAATTAGAGAGAAATGTTAATGTATTTTTGGGGTGCATCTTCCCTCCCCAATAACTAAATTAAAAATAGGTCCAGGAAACTGAGGTTAGTGGTGCTGCTTGGTAGGAGAGGTCCCTGTGTCTACAGAACTGACATAGAGGAAACCTGGGGGGTGACTGCTGGAGTGGATTTTATTTTTTTATTTTTTTTATTTATTTTTTTTGGGGGGGGGGGTCTATGACCAGCCGCAATAGTAATGTAAATAAAAGTTGTAAACCCCTCCTTTCCCTAGAATACATATAAAAGTAGAAAATTCCTGTAAAACACACACACATTAGGTATCCTGTGTCTGACAGTGCCCGGTCTACTGAATATAGGGGATCTGCAGTGCTCCTGTTCTGTCAGGAAGGGGATAATAGGAGCACTGCTGATACCCTATATTCAGCCAGGCTGAATTCCAAGTGGGGGAAGAAAAAACTCAGTCCTCAAGCTCAGGGAAGGGGCAGACAGACAACCAAAACACCCCCTCCCCTTTCCCAGCAACTACTGCACCCAAAAACTCCGACCATTTTAATTTTTGAAATTTTCCAGTAGCTGCTGCATTTCCCCCCCTCGGCTTATACTCGAGTCAATAAGTTTTCCCAGATTTTTGTGGTAAAATTAGGGGCATCGGCTTATATTTGGGTCGGCATATACTTGAGTATATATGGTAGTATTTTGAACAAAATTCTATATATATTATATATTTTTTAATATCAGTTCTATGGGCACAGGGACATTAAAACTTATGGCAAACAGAACCAAAGACCTCAGCTTCTGGAATAAGGTGTTTATGAACTTGAGATGGGAATACCCTTTTAAAGGGGATGTCCAGACTAAAATTGAGTTTTCATACAGATGACCTATCCACAGGAAAGGTCATCAGTATGATATATCAGGGTCTGGCACCCAGACCCCGCACAGATCAATTGTTCTAGCACCATTCAGGTGCCCAAAGCTGCTAGTGGATGGAGGGCATATGCTGCGTGTTCCTATTGAAGTAAGGATGGGTTCACACCTGCGCCCGGTCTCCGTTTTTGGGTTTCCATCTTCTACCGAGAGAAACTGAATAGAAGACGGAAACCCGGCGGTTAGTTTTCAAATACATTCACTTAAATGGGTTTGCAAAGTGACCGCCCATGAGAGTCTTCTACCTCTCTGCAGTGAGACCGTTTTTTTTTATCCGAACAGAAAGTCAGACATGCAGGACGACGCACACGGGCGGTCACTTTGTAAACCCATTCAAGTGAATGGGTTTGAAAAATGACCGCCAGGTTTCCGTCTCCTGTCTAGTTTCTCTTGGCAGAAGACGGAAACCCGAAAATGGAGATCGGGCGCAAGTGTGAACCCGCCCTAATGGGAGTAGCAATGCAGTTAATCGGAATCACTAGTATTCCCAGAGGCTGCTAAAACAGCTGATCTGTATAGGGTCCAGGTGTTGGACCCCCAACAGATCACATACTGATGACATATTCTGTGAATAGTTATGAAAACTCAATTTCAGTCCGCACAACCCCTTTAAAGAGGTATTCCCACCTCTAGTACTGTTGACTTATACAAAACACATCAAGAGTAGAAAGTATAAGTATAAAATTGTAAGGGTAGAGCTCTGTGACTGAGAATGTTGATGTGAACAATATGTTTTCTGCACAGTTACTTTGGGACATACTTCATTCAGAATCACTGGAAAATCTGAAGTAGGAATCTCAGGAAGTGACATTATGCAATGGACTAAGGTGTGGTCTATGCAAGTCCAAATTTATGAATCCTTGGGGGTTACCAAATACGGATGAAGGCAATGCTATTAATTCATTGTACATGTGCTGGTGTGCCCTTCCAAATGTAGCCTTCATACTAAAGGAAAGCCGTTCTCCATCTCCTCTGCTTGCCTTAGGGGATTGGGAAGGGTCACTGACATAGAGCCAGGAGAGAGTGTCCCGCGGCTGCCTCCTTTACAGAGTGTTACTGAACAAAGAAAAGGCTTATTTTCCCATATGTAATCTCAATAAAACAGGACATTATACAAAACTTTATGCTTAGAATTTCTATTTAAATAAACTGCAGTCTAAGGTTGGAATTTATAGGGGTTTTATCTGGGATTAGAATATTGATGGCTTGTCCTTTGGATAGGCCACTATTATTACATTGGTGGGTGTCCGACTCTCAATACCCCCCATGGATGAACTATGTAAAGGGCTACAATGCGCTGGTCACATCTTATTCCTTGTTTTCCAGGGATAACACCCTACTTCCTCCCATTTAAGTTAATGGGACTGAGCTGTAATATCATGTACAGTCACCACTAAAAGTACAATGCTATGCTGTATGGAGCCGGATAGCTGTCAGGTAACCTCCTATCAGTGGCGTAACTAGGTATGGCTGGGCCCCAAGGCGAACATTTGACATGGAGCCCCCCCTCCCATTATGCTACACTAGTGTAGTACTTAGAAGTGTAGCAGACCACAGGAAAATGGCCGCCCGGACATGCGCAGTCAGTTCTGCCAAATTTGAAGTGATTGCGTACAGTGCTGCTTCCAATGCCTGCAAAAGACAGAAGTTCCAGTGAAGAGGAGGAGGGGAGTGAACATAAGCAGCTAAGAGGCGGTGGAGAGTTTTGATGTGGGGGTGCTTGGAGTACAGGGGGAACGCCTACGATGCTCCGTGATCATAATTTGCATAAAAGAAGAAAACGATTTTATCAGGGAGAACCCTAGAATGGAAGGTAGAAGTAGAAGAACTTTTTAATGGCTATTCCAACGTTCCATTACCGTAGTTAAAAATGTGTTTTTTCTAATGATAGACTCCCTTTAAGTTTTTTGGGTGTCAGGATGTGTAGAAACAAAAACTTTGGCATTGTTTCTATTTTGTTACAGTGTCTGCTGTATGAGTTAAATAATTTGATAATATTATAATTAATATAGGGGACATGATCACTGATATAACACAGTACACTGCAGTACATATATGTTGCAGTATATGATTGTGATGTAAATGTTGCCAGGCAACCTACTAAGCTCTGTCTCAGACTAAGGCCTAATAGGTGCAACAATATGGCAACCAAGGGGTCAATTGCTAATCCCCCCCTGTTATAGCAACCCATAAAGCCTCTTCAATCACATCACAAGTTGCCCCATGAGGTTGCCAATGTCTCTGACAAATCAATTAGATGCTGCAGTGACTATTGAGTGCAGCATTTAAAGGGTTATATTCTGGTAACCAGCTATCAATGACCACGGCCAGTGCAGTTGGGCTACCACAGTGATCACACTGACACAGGAGCTGTATTTAGGTGTACGATATTCTGCGGTAACTAATACTCACAGATGATATACTTACATGTACGCCATTTTGTGCCAACTTAATTGTAGGAAATAAATTAGAAGGTAAAGCGAAGATATTGGAGTTCAGGAAAACTGTCTACAGTGACAACTATCCTTGCGGCCTATGGCACCTACCTGTGCCCATTTGTCACCATAAGCTACTAGAAAAATTTAAGTTGAACTGTTGCTATGGGCAACAAGCCAAGATGTAACATGAAGCTCATGGGCCCCAGTGCAAGATATGTAACTGGGCCCCTATCTTCTGGGTATATTTTATGTGTCAGAGAGACCTTTGGGGCCTATTTTGGGGCCCATGCCTTGATAGCGACTTCTCTATAGCTGCGCCCCAGGCAACAATCAACAGATATACTGAAATTTCTCAGACTTTCCCATGAACAAGCTTTGTGAAAAGCAATGCACCTGCTGCTAAAACAGCCCCATTCAGATGTGTAGTATAAATCAGATTTTCAGAAATTTCTACTACACTCTGTCACGGGTGAACATGCCCTTAAAGGCTTCCCCTACTAGTGACATTCTGGTCATGACATTAATAATATTTATTAAATTATGGCTGAAACTCGATGAATAGAAATGACCAAAATTCAGATTATTTCCAAACTGGATCTGAACTCAGATAAAGAAAAGGTATCAAGTCCTGGAAATACAAGTATAAAATTTATTGCGTAAAAATAGAAATTTCTCGGGTAGACAGAAACAAACCTCTTCATCTACCGCTGGCACTCGGCGCTCCGTGCAGCAAGAACTCGATAGCTTAGTAATGGATATGACAGACACTGAGTTAGTTACGTCCAGACCACATCATAAATTAACATTTTCAACAGTGGCTAAGTAAAAACTTATGTTTTACTCTTCCATTAAGCACAAGCCAAATGAAACATTGGTCTGTATATTGCGGCATTCATTGATGAAGTCACTTTGGTGTGTGTTTTAACCCCTTACAATCTGTAATTGGAATTTTTCATTGTTAAGCACCGTGTAATGCCCTTTTATGTATGAAATATTAAAGAGAAAATTAGTTTCCTGCATAATTATTCATTAGGGAGACCTTTACCCTCCATTAAAGGGGTGAACTCTTATAAAATAGTAAGGCATATCAATGTCATATGGGGTGGCCCCCATCGGAATATCTGTGATGTAATGCCATATGTCACCCACAGCAGCTACTGCAGAGGAAATGACTAATTATAAAGCAAGCAGGACTTGTCTCTCTACATTTTTCGGGCAGAAAACCGGCGAACCCCATTATAGTCTATGAGACCTGCGGGTTTCCGCAGAGTAAATGCTTTTTAAGCGGATTGGGATTCCATATTTCAGGTCCCGAAACGGAAACCTGAACACAGGTGTGAACCTAGAATAAGTTGTCTGAAAATTTAGCAACCACTTAAGGGTCCATTCACACAGTAAAATGGTGAGGAATTTGGTGTGGAATTTCAGTGCTAAAAAAACCCAAAGCCTTCCATTGACTTCAATGGGTTCCTTTTTTTGCTAGCACCCATTGAAGTCAATGGAAGTCTTTTTTTTTCAGCGCTGAAATTCCACACCAAATTCCTCACCATTTTCCTCCATGAGAATGGACCCTAATAAAGGAGAATGAAAAGTAATGCTACATGGGAGATATTCAGATGACTGGTCATCTTTGTAACACATGGAAGGCTTGAGTCTCCCAGAATGGGAGCAGTCTTCCATGTTGGCATATAGATGGGTCCTGTGTGTATGGCGTTGCTATGTCCTACATTGGGGTGCAGGGAAATATTTGGACTCTGTGTCCAGTTTAGGAAATCTACTTCTATTGGTATTAGGAGAATCTATTAGTATTTGCTAAACAAGAGCATATGTGCTTAAAAATGGAATAAAGCAGTAATTAGGGGTGGTCCTTAAAGGGGTTGTTCATTTTCAGCAAATAAATTATATTTAACATTGAAAAGTTAAACAATTTTCCAATATACTTTCTGTATCAATTCCTCATGGTTTGCTCTGATCTCTGCTTGCTGTCATTCTTTGTTTACTTCCAGTGGCTCAAATCCAGTCCATAGTCAAGTAATGGACAGTCCATGGTCCTGTGATGGACACACAGGTGCACAGCTTGCTACACCACAGACGTCTGATCACTGTACTGTGAGTGTTGCGAGCCATGCACCTGTATCTAGATAACATAACCACTGACGGGTGGTCCGTCTACCTATTTGTTAGTATTTTACCGTGGCTGCTAGCTGACCTTTATTTGGAGACATGACTTCAGGTATTTGGCTGATTGCCTTATAGTAGCTATTTGTATTTTGTATGTACATAGCTTCGGCTGCATTGTAGTGTGATTACATATGTAATCTATATTCCTCATTGATGGGAGTAATATCTATGTAGTTTACTTCACACTTACACATTGTATTTATCTCCTCCTATATGTCCTCAGCTATTTATGCTATAATTACAAAATATTAGTATACAAGTATACAAGTATACAGTTATACATCTATAGGGACACATTTCTGGAGGGGTGTTTGTTGCCAACAGTATTCTATGGTTGGCACTATTGTAGCCTTGCTATATTTATACAAGTGTTATTCTATGCTACTATATTTACCTTTACTCATCTTATATGGTCTAGCATAAGAACCCACGTTCTTTATTCTATGTGTCTATCTGTGTATGTCTTTGGCTTAAATCCATCTACCCTGCTGTACATTATTGTTTTTAATTATAATCTGCTATTTAATGTGTAATAAAATATTTGATATATTTTTTTTAGATATATTGGTCGATTATTATCTTCTTGCATTAGCTTGTGCTTTTTCCATGTGGTACTGAAACTGGACAACCCTTTATTCACAACAACACCAACTCCTACTGACGTTCCAGGGGCTGCAAAATGCAATATCCTCAATATCCTAGTGTTTTATCAGAATTACATTGTTTTGATGTCAAACCCCAATAACTACAGCTAAAGTGCTTTTAACAGTGCCAGTAGATGCCTCCCAAAAAAAGTATCACAAAAAAATATATATGTCGAGCCCTTGAAAAATAGTGCCTAATATCAGTCACCAGCAAATGATAAAATTCTGGTTATCTGAAGTCACCACTAGGGGGAGATCAGTGCATATATATTAAAATAGTCTCCTTTGTAGAAGAAGAATTTCTTATTGAAATAGCAGTTTTCTCTGTTGCCTATGAGTACTATTAGTACTGCAATGATTTTTCATATAACAAATATGAAAAAAAATCAAAAGTTGGCAAGCAAAGACTGAAGCAGTGAGTGCGATATGGGTGCCCCTAGTGCCATTGCACTCTCCAGGCCCCGGACTATAATTATTGCGCTACATGGCTTTTCATTCCTACCCTGCGCTACCCCATGCTGAACACAAAATGATTTAATATTACTTTTTTCTTAATTATGTTGTACAAACTGATAAAAGACTCCAGTGAGGGTCAAGCCCATAAAGCAATGCCCATTAGGTAATATTGTTTAGGGCGCTTCTAAAATTTTTACGCATGATTAACAATTTCCAAATTCTAATCATTCTGCAGGAAAAGGAATGTTTACATTGGAATCTAAAAGTCATTATATACTGCTCGCGGAGCATAAAAAAGCCGCCAGGGCCCAAAATGAGTATGATTTGGAGTGATGCTTTCAAGGCTAAAAAAGATGAATTTATGACGTCCATAGTCAGATATGAAAAGGCGAGACTGCACTGCAGTGTCTCCGGGCAGTGACGTGGGTTAAGACTTTCCAATCCATGGGGCTTAGCGTGTCTGGTGCATACAAGCTCAATTATTCCACTTGTACAACAAGCTATAGACTGGTGTAGAATAAAACAGGAGCCTCCAAGACACATCTCATATGTATATTAAGGCAAGCACACCAAAATGTTGTAATTCTAAAATGCATTAAACTGGAATTTTGTTTGGCTTAAATTGCGCTTTTCTTCTACCAAAAAAGAGGAATATAAAGAAAGACTCTACTTTTATCCAACTAAAATAATTATACATGTACATAAGGGATCCGAGCTGACGGCCTACTCTGGGGGTTCTGCACGTCTAATGATTCCCTTTTGTTACAAAGGTTTTCTGAAAATAAACCGATCATACAGTGTCCACTGCCAAGACGCCCCTGTTGTGAGCTGTAACCTGCTGGAAAATTGGTAGCAAGTTCAACCTCCTTACAGTGCCCCCAAAGGGAAAATGAAGTCGGGCATGATGCTAAATGAAATCTATGTAACGGATAATTAAAGGGGTTGTCCAGGATTTGGCAAGGAAGACATGAAAAATTTTAAAAAACATATTTACCTGTCTCCATTGTCTCCCACCACAGTCCGCTCCTGCTGCTCCGGGGTCTTGTTCCAGCGTATGTCTGCACCAGACGTGACCACTGAGGCCCAAGGCCACTGATTGGCCTCAGCGGCCACTTGTGGAGAGGACTTCCGCCAGAACAACACTCCAGGAGCAGCGCGACTAGTTCGTGGGGGGAGACATCAGAACACTGGGGACAGGTGAGTATGTTTTTTTTTTTGTTTTTTTTTGCCTTTCCCGGCCTCCTTGCCAAAAATGGCAACCCCTTTAATTAGGCAGGCAGTAATGAATAGAAGAAATGGCTTGCAACACTCTTTAGATTATAAAGTCCAGTCTTTAATTCAGAAAAAGGTGCAAGCATAAAAGAAAACACTAATGCGTTTCGGGGTTGACCGACCCCTTAGTGACTAAGGGGTTGGTCTACCCCGAAACGCGTTAGCGTTTTCTTTTTTGCTTGGACTTTTTTCAGTTTTTCGGCACTTTTTCTTCATGTGTGTACTATGTTTTTTAATGGACTGAATTAAACACTGGACTTTATAATCTAAAGAGTGTTGCAAGCCGTTTCTTCTAACTACTACGCTTTGGATGATCTGCCTCGTGGGTCCGG
The DNA here is from genome assembly GCF_031893055.1 of Leptodactylus fuscus. Taxonomy (NCBI): domain Eukaryota; kingdom Metazoa; phylum Chordata; class Amphibia; order Anura; family Leptodactylidae; genus Leptodactylus; species Leptodactylus fuscus. The sequence continues at coordinate 177,016,104 of NC_134268.1, read as the reverse complement.
AGGTTTAGTTTGGCACCTCTGAAAAATCGGTATATGTGGTAAGCTACAGCCCAAAAAAATGTTTTCTCTTTTTCAGGCAGTAATGAACAATTAGGTTTGGCTATGTTCATATCACTCTTCTGATGTGGACACTCCTGAATAACAGGCCTGACTTATATGAAAAGTTTAGTCTTGTGGCATAGATTTGGTCACTGGTACCGAAAAGTGTACTATTTTACAGTGGACTATATTAATGTAAAATCATCTCAACAAATCAATTATTTTGCAGAATTATAGTATCAGGTAGCAGTACCACTAGCTTACCTGTAGGGGTGCTGCTGCGGAATGAAGATGATGGAGTGATGGGTGGAGTGACTGGAGGGGTGAGGCTGCCACTGCCATGACGGGGCGGTGTTGACACATTTCCACGGGATACGGAGCTTGACAATGTCAGTGAGAGCTTGGGCTGGATTTTCTTCTTTAAGGTTTCTTGTTCACGTCGAGCTGCATCAGTCATAAATCTGTGATAAAAATAATAAGCACGTAAATCCTCATACAAGTAGCAGATCATGTTCTGGATAAATACTAAACATTTTAATCATTTAAATATAAGAAAAATGATATTTCAAGATAACTAAATATTGTACAATGGGAGTCAGTAAGCAACAACTGCCAATATACAGTCATGAGAAAAACACAGTCCTCCCATTCTATGGTTCTTACATATCGGGACATAATAAAGAAGATGCAGGAGAATGACCGGCGGATATGAAGAAAACCGCGCTACTCTCTTGGGATAAACCAATAAACGCACTTTATTCCACTTTCTGTGTTTTTAGAAAGTGGAATAAAGTGCGTTTATTGGTTTATCCCAAGAGAGTAGCGCGGTTTTCTTCATATCCGCCGGTCATTCTCCTGCATCTGCTGTCCCCTAAGGGGTCTCCGGATTGAACCACTGCTGCTACCAATTTTCCTTGTATTGTATATACAATCTGTCTCTGTGATTGCTCGGTATTATTCTTTGCTGTTTATAATAAAGAAGAACCACCTTTAGTGGCATGAACTTGAAGTAATGATATTGTTCATGGTCAACTAAGTGACTGCAAGTTGTATAGGTCATGTGGTCACACAACAAGCCCAAATCATTACCCGTCCACCACCATGCTTGATTTTTGGTATGATGTGTTTGAGCTGAATTATAGTATTAATTTCTATGAGCACTGCATGGTCTGACCCTGGGGTCAATTTTCTGGGATGTCCACTCCTGGGGAGACTGTCAACTGTCTTGAATATTTTCCACTTATGAATAACCTGTCTCACTGTAAAATGATGGACTTCAAGTTGTTTGCAAATGGCATTTTAACCCTTCCTAATTGATAGCTAGCAATAACTGCTTCTCTAAGATCGCTGGCGCTGCAGATGTCTTTCTTCCTTGGCATTGTGTTAAGACATGCCCTAATGCTCCAGACCAGCAAACTGCCAAAACTTCTGCTTTTATACAGGTGGCAACACTTGCTAATTATCAAATAATCAAAGGTATTTCATTAATAACACCTATCTGCTACTTAGTAAGTAAGGGTGTACTTACTTTTTTTTTTTTTTTTTTTGCACACAACTTTTGCATTTTTGCTAATGACACAGTGTAATTTGACCTGTGTTGTCTTGTGGTCAGAGATGTAACTTGAAGCTCCTGGGTTCCGATGCGGATTCTGTAACAGCGCCCCCAATTACCATATGCTATGTAAAATACTGGTGCAGTCTTATATTGTGGAGAGGTTTTTGGGTCTCCTCAGGTTCCAGGGCCCGGTAGCGATTGCTACTTCTGCAACCCCTATAAATATGCCCAGTTTGTGATGTTTTACTACACACTTGATATTAACCACTAAGTACTGATAGTGTTGGACTGTATAGTGACCTATTTTTTTTTGGAAAGAGATTAGTTAACACCTAGTTTTCAACGTATACATATGGGTTACGGGAGAAGATATTCCATCATAGTTATTTCATTGGGAATAAAAGTACAATCTTTAATAGGGAAAATTATGGAATTATGGAAACAGAGGTGTTGCTTCTATCACTAAGGATGTTAGACTGTTTGAGACTATATAATAATAGTCTTGTGTGTTTATTTCAGTAGCCCAATTGCAGATGTCCGATCTGGTTAAGACTGTGCGATTTTATTGGGTTTGGAAAGAAAACTAATAAGGCTTTTGTTCTGCAGGACTGAAGATCACAATGTGTAAACTATGGCTGGAAACATTAGAGGAAAATAATGGAAATATCCTTAATACCATTAGTTCAAACTGAGTATTTTAATTACAGTTGGATTCCATGGCTGACTAGATAATATGGTGCCCAAAACCAAATTGAGCTATAAAAAAGAATCTACTAAACCTGTGCCAAAGCAAGTGACTGGGAGAAATCCCAAAGAATTCTTTTTAGGATGTCCCAATTCAGAACAGTGGAGCAAAGTTCACTTCTGTCTCTTCTATGGACTCACGGAGTGTTTTGAGGGCACTTCCTGGTCATAGGCCAAACGTACATGGCAAACCTATCTCATATATGTCCTTATTGTTTCAATTAGAAGATATGGTTGCTACAGCTAATCCCCGGGTGCAGCGGTGACCTCACTGGTGCTCGATGTAGCACTCACATGTCTATGTCGAAGTGACATTGCTGTAGCGTAGGACATCAAGACCTTCAGGGGACATTGGTAATGGTGGCATGACAGGATACTGGTGGGGAGAGTGTTACTTAATCTGCAGATCAGTCTGAGCATTTACTCAAAAAGTTTAAGAGGCTGGACTATTGGGGTTGGAGGCTCTATTGGGAGACTGTGTCAAAATGCCAGACAAAATAGAACAGGATGCTGCACTATTATATCCAGTCACATTATGGAATTTGATGGATCCAGCGCTACTATTATTTTCAGTTTTCAGTTCCTATAAGGGATGTGATTTGTATCTTTAATATTCCTACAAGGGATGTGATTGTAGCAGATTTTAGCCAGTGCACCCAAATCCACTGGATTCCACAGATAGGAACGGCTATATTGCATGTTAGGGTAAGGCTCCACGCAGCGCCGCACCTCCCATGAGGCGACCTGAAGCGACCGCTTCAGGCGGCGCTATGCCAGGGCCCCAGGGAGGGCAGCATTTTTGCTTACCTAAGCCAGTCCAGGACAAGCTGTCCTGGACTGGCTTAGCACCAAGCGGTGGATTGGGGAGCCCGCTGGAGCAGCGCTGCTCCAGCAGCCTCCCCTCACGCTCAGGCAGAGAGCAGGTACTCTCCGTGCCTGCTCTCTGCCTACAAACGCTGCTAAGCACCACCCCCTCCGCTTAGCCACCCCCCCCTCCGCTCAGCCACGCCCCCTCCACTCCGCCCCCCTCCTCCCGGGGTGAGGGCGGCTTTCTGTCGTTCGCCTCGGGTGGCGAAAGGGGTAGGTTCACCCCTGGCTCCACGTAGCGAGTGGCAGCAAAAAATTGCTTCAGGAAAAACCACAATGGAAACACTTTTCTATAGAGTATGCAGAGGCTTCCTCTGCAGACTTTCTGCTTCCATTATACCTATGGGGAAACCATCGTAGGTAAAATTGTCATGCTGCAATTTCCAAAATCACAACTGTTTTGAAAATTGCAGCATTCTCACTGCAGGTATTTGCTAGAATCCCATCCACTTTGCAGGGGCTGTTAAACGCCATGTTTTTGCTACGGCTTTTACACTGCAGCCAAACAGCGGCATTGGGGACCCAGCCTAATAGAGCTTGTTATAATGTGCCACACTTTGATGTAGAACATGGGTACAGATTCCACAAAATGATGTGACCGCTATGTTGAACCTCATGTAAATAAAACCTGCATAGGTTTCCGAGTCAACCAATCAATATCCAGCTACCGTCTTTGTAACGCAGGTTAGAAAGGGCATGCAAAGCTGTAAAGGTAATTTCTGGTTACGCTCCAGATCAGAATAATGGTTTAGAAGGTTTTCAATAATCAGCGGATTAAAGATTATGATTTCTAGTAGCGTGGATTAGGGCAGACATTTAATCAGTCTACCCAGGACGAGGTTACAGGAGGACAGCAGGCTACGACAGCTTCTGGCAGCCACATATAACTAAGCTTAAAATAAGCGTATGTGGATTGCAAAGCAGGTGCAGGCTGCGGGATATTTTTTTCAGTTCCTCGAACTTCAAGATGAAGAAATTGAGATGTTATGGAATGTACAACCACTACATAAAGCAGGAAAAAACTATTTATTTTAAAATATTGTTGTGTTTTTTATACATCTAAATTTTAAATAAATAAATATATTTATTTATTTATACATAAGCTATATCCACACAAATTACTTCCTTTTTTTTTTTTTAACAGCCATCAGATGGCTGCACAAAAATCAATTCAAGTGAATGGGGCTGGTCACATGACCAAATATATAAGTTAGTGATCTCCTCAAGTACAGATCTTGAACATGTTGGGGGGTAATATAAATAAAAGTAAAGGTTTGTCTTCTGTGGACAATGTCTTTTGGTTAAAAGAAATTCCAAAAATAGGCTGAACAGAGTTTTCTACTGTTTCGGCTACCAGTAAGCTCCTGCGATCCGCTGTGTTATTTCATAGAACTTGTAAATAACTAATTCTTATGCAACACCCCCAAAGGATAAATGAAGTATTGCATCCATTGAGTTCAATGGGATGTCTGTGTGTTACACATTGACATACTGGGTTCTCCAGAGAGATAAACTCTCCACTCCCCCCAAAATAACTTAGAATACTATAATAAGCTATTGTGATACATGTTTGTTAGATTAGACACACCCACTGGACTCCTAAACACGGAAAGAGCAGAGACATACAAAAAGGGTTATACTGAATCTTTTCCCCCAAAAAATCTGCTCTGTACTGTACAGAGACAAATACAAAGGGGAAGTTTCACATTAAAATTACCCCTTGCTTTCTCTGGTCAGGCACTGTTCCCCTGAATAATGATGATAATCATCTTTAGGGGTGCAGTTCTACACCTATGCCCCCCTTGACTGCTACCCTTTCCCTTTGCAATCTTTGTCTCTGCTTTCCTGATGTCGTAGTAAAGTAGAGCATTGTACTAATAGCCTATGCTTATGACTTTATAACATGCCTGCAGATTAGACTATATACAGCGGAGACCTGGAGGCTATGGCAGCCATATTTAGAGACCTGACATCTGCCATAATAGTAAGGAGGATGTTGGGAAACAGTTAAAGTGGAGCTCTCATTTCAGCAGGCGTTTGATGAAGATTTTGTAATTTACTTAAATAATTATAATCTATCTAGCCTCATGTTAATAGAAAACAGGTGGTAAAGTTCCCACTAGCAACTCTCTAAGCAGCTCGGCTTTGATCTTATACCAGAACCATTTTTCTTGGTGGCATAAAACCGGAGATATAGCCATATCAAGTGACCTTCCCCAGTTGTCACAAGCAGAGGACCCAAAGAACTATAAAACGTAACTTTTAATATAAATTCTAATAATAAATATTTAAGACGGTCAAAGAACATCACAGATTTAAGAGCACAAAACAGACTCTACATAAAAATAGGAATGGTCTTACCAGGACCTACTGAGAGATGTTGGGGACTCAACGGGACTTGCAGATGAAGGGCAGGTGTAATTATACCCTATCTCTGACCTATGTCCCATAATGACTCCTGTCTTAACAAGGACAGTCTCCAGAGCTCTCCCTGTATCTCCCTATCAAATTGGATCCATTTCCCTTATTTCTTTCACCCCCAAAGTGTTTCATGTCCCAACAAGATGGAGGGGCAATCCTCAGGGGATTTCTAAGTATGTACCCAGTGGGGAGTGAAAGCCCTTCAAGCTGCTCAACCATATGTTTCCATAGGTTACTAGTTTAGGGCTATGGAAACATAGGGGTCTGTCCTTGTTAGAACAGGAGTCATTATGGGACACATTTGAGAGATAAGGTATAATTGCCGTTCATTTGCAAGTCCCGTTGAGTCTCTTGGTAGGTTCTGGTAAGTCCGTTCCTTTTTTTATCTAGGTACTGTGAGGAACACAAAAAGAAAAGATCTGCGCTTCCTTTGCAATGGGAAATGTCAATGATTAGACATAGAGGGTCCGTGGTCTTCCTCAGGACCACACACTACCACTTAAACTTACGGTATTAGGATAGAATTAATATGGCTGAATGGTGGACAAAGCTGTTTGAAGAATCCACCACCTTGTAGAATTTGAGTTGTTCCACAAAAACATAACCCGTTGGGCGTACGCTCCATCCATAGCAACAACCAAAGCCAGAAATAGCGAAAGGTTCTACTTTTTTTAAATCTAGACCACGGTTTGTTCTGTGCACTTAAATTGTTGATGTTTTTTGACCGTCTTAAATATTTATTATTAGAATTTATATTAAAAGTTACGTTTTACAGTTCTTTGGATCCTCTGCTTGTGATGATGAATCGTGAAGTTTGTTTGATAACGTTGTAATTGCATGGTATGGCGATTTCAACATCCCCCATTGGCAAATGCTTCAACTTTACATACTGGCAAATGTGTACAAAGTTCCCTGGTAACAGCTCAGTGACGCTGGGTTCACACCTGCGTCTGGGGTCTCCGTACTATGGTTTCCGTCTTCTGCATGGCAGAAGACGGAAACCATAGATCGGGTCCGGCCGTGCGCGGCGGTGAGCGTTTTAGGCTCTCCGCCGCGAAACCGGATTTTTTTATCCGGACACAGAGTAGTGCATGTCCGACTCTGTGTCCGGATTATAAAACCCGGTTTCGCGGCGGAGAGCGCAAAACGCTCACTGCCGCGCACGGCCGGACAGCTTTCTCACCCATTCAAATGAATAGGTGAGAAAGTCTCCTGCAGGCTTCCGTCTCCTGCTCTGTTTTATGCAGGAAACGGAAACCTGCAATAAGGACCGACGACGCAGATGTGAACGAGCCCTTACAGGGTTGCTAGAGAAAATTTTACAGCCTGTTTTCTATTAAAAGAAAGTTAGATAGGTTAATTCAGTATAACACAACAATGTTCAGGAAAAAAATGGCACAATAGCAAACAATAAATAAAATGGGAGTTACACATCACAGGAATTACACTTTTCTTGCAAACATATATTCTAGAAATCTTCCTAATCTTCTCACATGGTTACTGTCTCTTTAATAGAATACAGGTTGTAAATGACGAGGACTGTTGGTAAAGACTTGCATTGATCAGCCTATGGAGATCTGAGTGTGCTGTTCACAGAGTTACAGTAGATTTACCGTATTACCAATCTGCAGATTAGCATACCACAATTCTTGACACCAGCTCTAATGCAAAAGCATTGCAAGACTCTGGCATCCATCCGAAGCTTTTAGCTGAGCAATGTCTACAAGGCGATGAGATAATGCGAGACGGGGTTCTGTCAGTCACCAGGGTGTACTTTTACCAACTATCCAAACACGAAGACCTTCTCTAGATGGGTTGTTTATGTGTTAGCAAGTGTGAAGAACAGATCTCACTTATAACCTTATTACTTGTGCTTCTCCCAGCTAAGATAGATACACATTATAGAAATACTGTATATCTATATATACTGATGTAGCAGAGTTAACCCAAACGTCTGCAATTGGGTACAAATTCTGCAACGTGATATCTTGTCAGAGAAGACAACAAAACACAATAAAATGTCATTGAACAATGTTTTTCCAATGATTTTTCATTGCTTTTTTCTTGTCTTCTGTGATAAGATATCGCACTGCATTAGATTAACCTATTTGCAGAAGTTCAGATTAACTCTAATACATACAGTCCTATAAAAAAAATTTGGGCCCCTCTATTAATCTTAATCATTTTTAGTTCTAAATATTTTGGTATTTGCAACAGCCATTTCAGTTTGATATATCTAATAACTGATGGACACAGTAATATTTCAGGATTGAAATGAGGTTTATTGTACTAACAGAAAATGCGCAATATGCATTAAACCAAAATTTGACCGGTGCAAAAGTATGGGCACCTCAACAGAAAAGTGACATTAATCCTCCTTTTGCAAAGATAACAGCCTCTAGTCGCTTCCTGTAGCTTTTAATCAGTTCCTGGATCCTGGATGAAGGTATTTTGGACAAACAATTCAAGTTCAGTTAAGTTAGATGGTCGCCGAGCATGGACAGCCCGCTTCAAATCATCCCACAGATGTTCAATGATATTCAGGTCTGGGGACTGGGATGGCCATTCCAGAACATTGTAATTGTTCCTCTGCATGAATGCCTGAGGATTTGGAGCGGTGTTTTGGATCATTGTCTTGCTGAAATATCCATCCCCGGCGTAACTTCAACTTCGTCACTGATTCTTGAACATTATTCTCAAGAATCTGCTGATACTGAGTGGAATCCATGCGACTCTCAACTTTAACAAGATTCCCGATGCCGGCATTGGCCACACAGCCCCAAAGCATGATGGAACCTCCACCAAATTTTACAGTGGGTAGCATGTGTTTTTCTTGGAATGCTGTTTCTTTTTGGACGCCATGCATAACGCCTTTTTTTATAACCAAACAACTCAATTTTTGTTTCCAAAATGAAGCTGCCTTGTCCAAATGTGCTTTTTCATACCTCAGGCAACTCTATTTGTGGCGTACGTGCAGAAACGGCTTCTTTCTCATCACTCTCCCATACAGCTTCTATTTGTGCAAAGTGCGCTGTATAGTTGACCGATGCACAGTGACACCATCTGCAGCAAGATGATGCTGCAGCTCTTTGGAGGTGGTCTGTGGATTGTCCTTGACTGTTCTCACCATTCTTCTTCTCTGCCTTTCTGATATTTTTCTTGGCCTGCCACTTCTGGGCTTAACAAGAACTGTCCCTGTGGTCTTCCATTTCCTTACTATGTTCCTCACAGTGGAAACTGACAGGTTAAATCTCTGAGACAACGTTTTGTATCCTTCCCCTGAACAACTATGTTGAACAATCTTTGTTTTCAGATCATTTGAGAGCGGGCTGTCCATGTTCGGCGACCATCAAACTTAACTGAACTTGAATTGTTTTGTAGAAAGAAATGGTCCAAAATACCTTTATCCAGGATCCAGGAACTGATTAAAAGCTACAGGAAGCGACTAGAGGCTGTTATCTTTGCAAAAGGAGGATGTACTAAATATTAATGTCACTTTTCTGTTGAGGTGCCCATATTTTTGCACCGGTCAAATTTTGGTTTAATGCATATTGCGCATTTTCTGTTAGTACAATAAACCTCATTTCAATCCTGAAATATTACTGTGTCCATCAGTTATTAGATATATCAAACTGAAATGGCTGCTGCAAACACCAAAATATTTAGAACTAAAAATGATTAAGATTAATAGGGGTGCCCAAACTTTTTCATAGGACTGTATGTATATGCACAGAAGTAGCAAATTCTAACTTGACCCTTAACACCTAACTACTTCAATGGGTTTTCATTGACTTTTGTTGTCTTCTGAGATATGAAGTCACATTAAACACTGATATATCTGTATATTACTGCCATGGAATTTAGAAACCATAACTGTATACATATGCAATAGTCACCAATATTTTTTTTTCCTAAGAGCAGATTGGGGGCCGCATATAAGGATCACAATGTACATTTTTCCCTATCAGTATGTCTTTGGAGTATGGGAGGAAATCCACACAAACACGGGGTGAACATACAAACTCCTTGCAGATGTTATTCCTGGCGGGATTCGAACTCAGGACTCCAGCACTGAAAGGCCGACAAGGCCACCGTGTTGCCCCAATATTTTTATGTTTAATCAGATTTTATAAAGTTTTTCAAATATAACAGAAAAGGACTAAAACAAAGCGATAGCGTAATGGCACACAGGCCTCGCCTGTAAACAAGAGAGGACATAGGTTAGACCCTATTACCAATATTTTTTAATTGTCACACAGTTGGCTTTTAAGTCCAGCTGACAATGCTTACTTGATGGGCATAGACTGATAACATGTCAGGTCTGATTTGCCTGTATAGCTTCTATATATTCAGGATTATGCCAGCAAATTCAGACTGGATGCACGGCTGTATTCACCATGGAGAACCTGTACCATATCCTATAGCAGACCCTATAGCAGCAGGGTTTCCCTATTAGCCATCCCAGATCCTGTGGGACAATCCTGTTGCTGGCATCAGGTCCTTATTCATCTCTAGCTGCTTTCTCTGGAGTTGAATGCAGTAATAAGCAGGGAGCCATTAGGTCCTTGTTCACCATTCAGGCTGTGACTACCATGGCTTCCAGCAGGGATGTGTGATGATAAGCGCTAAATTGGAATGAGCTGGGAAATGTGGCTAGATACGCATTTGGTGTGGTGGCCATAAGGGGACATTATACTATCTGAGGGTCATTCAGGGAGGGCTATACTATTTGGCGGGCCATTGTGGGGGCATAACACTAAGTGGGACCAATGAGGGGGCATTATACTGTGTGCGGGAAATAAGAGGGCATCATACTTGGTGAGGCCAATAAGGGGGCATTATACTATGTGAGGACACTAAAGAGGCATCCTATTGCATGTGGGAGTGACTAAGGGGGCATTATAATGTGTTGGGTCACAAAACGATTACGAAGAAATAGGAGGGATTAGGGGTTTAACATTAAACAATTTGCCAAACGGCGCTGAATGGGCTACCATATTTGTCCCACCAATGAGTTAAAATGGCCATTGCTAAAATGGAGGTATGAGAACCATTTATAGATATAATATTCTTTGTAAGTTATAGTGGCATGCTCTTTACTTCTCATAATACATAATTCTGCTACTGTATAACCTGTTTTGGGAAAATGAGGGGAATTTCTGTTTTCCATTAGTTGAGAACTTCCTCATCATATTAAACAAGAAGCTCTTCCGCATCGGAGATGTGTATTATATACGAGGGGGGACCCAAAAGTTTCCAGAAACTTGAAGTTTTTGAAGTGTGTATTTATTTTTTGTACAAAATCTTCAATCTCCTTCAAAGTCCTCTCCTTTAGCGGCAATACACTTGTCAAATCTCGTCTGCCATTGTTCAAAACATTTTTTAAACTCATCTACTTTGATGTGTGCAAGCGCCTCCGTCGTTTTCCTCTTCACCTCCTCCATGTCGGTGAAACGCTTCCCCTTGAGGTTCCTCTTCATTTGTGGGAATAAAAAAAAGTCACTGGGAGCCATATCAGGTGAATAGGGTGGGTCGGGCAAGACAGCCATGCCGTTTCTTGCCATGAAAGTGGTCACCAAGATGGCGGTGTGGGCATTGTCGTGGTGGAAAAACCAATCACCAGACTGCCACATTTTGGGCCTTTTTTGACACACACTGTTGTGCAACCTCTTGAACCCCCAAGTAGAAAACCTGGTTGACGGCCTGACCTGTTGGAACGAATTCCAAGTGCACAATCCCTTTTGCATCGAAAAAAACAAATGACCATTGTCTTCACATTGGACTTCACTTGACAAGCCTTTTTGGTGCGGGGCGAGGATGGCGTCTTCCAGTGGCTTGATTGTTGTTTGGTTTCCGGGTCGTGAGCATAGCACCAAAACTCATCTCCCATAATAATTTTAGAAAAAAATTCTGGGTTGGTTTCGGCATGTTCTTTCATGGCACGGCATGTTTCGATACGACGCTCTTTCTGTTGATCAATCAAGAACCGCGGCACAAACTTTGCAGCGACCCGTGACATGCCCAAATCCTCCGATAAAATGCACTGAATCAAGCTCCAACTCACTCTAGACAACTCTTCAAGTTCCTCAATGGTTCGTTGTCGATCTTCACGCACGAGCTCGTTGATTTTTGGACACTTTCGTCTGTTCGGGAAGTTGACGGATGTCCAGAACACGGTTGATCATCAATTGACATTTCACCATTTTTAAAGCGGGTGAACCACGAGTAAACTTGAGCTTGACACATAGCGTCATCCTTGTAAGCGGTCTTCAACATTTGAACGGTTTTCGATGCTTTTTTCCCGAGCAGAAAGCAAAACTTCACAGCCGCGCGCTGCTCATAAAACTTCTCCATGAAGAAAAACAATGGGTGGACAAAACAGCTCTTGCAAGAAAATTCACTGCGGGTAGACGAAACCTTCTGCATCAACGCCGCTCGGCACACTGACTGAGAAGGCGTGGTTGAACAAATAACTAGCTGCAGAATTGCGTACTACGAAAACTATGCACACAGCAGCCTCATTCTGGAAACCTTTGGTTCCCCCCTAGTAGAACGGAGTAAGCCCCCATATACATGTTTTGGTCTGTATGCTATTGGTTACTATCACTCTGTACTTATGGATAGTATACAGATCCATTAATTTCTATGGTCCCATACAGAAATCCGTAGCTTTTACGGATCCATGTGGGTTTGCAGGGCCAAGCCATTAAATATGGAACAGATCCTATTCCTGTCTGTTTCTGCAGCTCAGCCCATCTATTCTAATGATAGGAACCAAGAAAACCACTAGCGGCACATGGATGCCATCTGTGCGCTGTCTATTCCTTTTTCCACGGATCCAGACATGACTAGGATCATGTCTCTGTCCACATCTGCATGACAGGCTCCATGATGGTTCTATTTTTTTGCAGTGCTATTTTTCAAGTCAAAATGATGACAAAACTTGACATACCTCATCATAAGACAAAGAGGTCTGTCAGCGCGGCTGGTGTCCGCCATGTAACTGATCCAGCTTCTGTTATAAAGGGAACAGATGTGACCATAGCCTAATATAGACCCTATAAAGAACCTCCACATGACATCTCATGTACTATCCATCATAAGTCTAACAATGACACGTTCTTGTGCCCCAATCATGCATACATGCCACCAGCCCAGAGGTTGATGAAAAGATCCGAGAAACTGGACCACATAGAGGCAGGTTTATGTAAATTTGCCTAAATATGGGGCATTTGTGAGTATTTTCCAGTGCATTTTCAGGTTATTATTACTTTCTGGATCTAAATGTTGATCATTATACATCACATTACCCTAAATGTTAAGAAATATCTTCTTGGAAGACAATCGTCTTTGTTATTAGAAGATCATCAATCATTCTGATGCCATTCCTAATAACACCACAGGGGGCAATGTTTACAGATCTTATGGATAATCCACCTGGATATAACAATATATATGGATTTTCCCTAGTCCCCACCATTCCCAAGCAATCACTGCAGTTTTGGTGGCTTATAGGTGAAATTGATCCTCTTCTGTCAAGCAGGAGTAGACAAGGGGGCAGGACTCAGGACTCCAATCAGAGACGGACAGTGTTAAAGCTCTGAGTCACAGCCCGTTCCCTGCTCCTGCCTGACACCGCCGTCTAGAGCAGGGGTGCTCACACTTTTTCAGCGTGTGAGCTACTTTATTAGCTGACCAAGGCAAAAGATCTACTAGGGTGGGGCCGGGGCGGCCCTGTGGACAGGTGCGGGCGGGACCGGCTGGGCGTGTCTATGGGCGGGGCCGGGCATGTGGGCCAGGCGGATCGTGACAGCAGGAGACAGCGGCGTTCGCAGGCTGAGAGTTATCTCTGGACACTGGCAGGCTGGGGCTGCGGCAGCCCCGCCTGCCAGTGTCCGGAGATGACTCTCAGCCTGCACTGTGAACAAGCAGACACCGGGGATCCCTGCATCCCGCGATCGACCCATACGTCCTTTGCGATCTACCAGTATATCGCAATCGACGTATTGGGCACCCCTGCTCTAGAGAGTCTAGCCTATCAGGCACCAATATTAACTTCATAGGTCACTTGGGAATGTTGGGGACTGGTGAAAAAACTGCAACAGAAGTGGTAGTGTGAAGCCTGTTAAAGAATGCAAAGAACTATAAATGGGGGAGATGGTGAAAGGTCCCATTTAAGGTTATTGAGCTTAAAGTATACCTCCAGTTATAAACAACTTTTAATAAATGAATAGTACAGGTTTAAATCTGAAACTCTTTAATATAAATTATTAAAAATATGTTTTCTTTTTCACTTTCCAGGCACTTTCTCCATATTAGTTCATAAAAAGGGATGGAAAAAACACTCAAATAATTGCTGCTGTTATTCTCTGCTATTCTTTTTTTTTTTTTTTTTTTAACACGAGGTTGTAGATAAGAGGCTGCTAGTACACAGATTGATGCAATATACTAATTAGCTAGCAGGCAGGATAATCCCATTCAACCTTTCCCTGCTCCATAGAGCTCTGTCTGTGATACTGAATATGGAGATGGACATAAGGTAAAGAAGCAAACAGATTGAAGACAAGGATCAGGAAAACATCTTAAAGGGAACCTGCCACCATAAAAATGCAGGCTAATCTGCAGGCACCATGATATAGTGCAGATTGATTTATAGTTTTGTGGGAAAAGATTCAGTATAACCTGTCATTTATTCATTTATTTCTCTGCTCTTTCTATGCTTAGAAGGAGTAAGGGAGTCCAGTGGGCGGTGCTAACACTGATTAACAGCTATATCTGCAGGCATAATCACTGTTAGCACCGCCCACTGGACTCCATTGCTCATTCTACGTATAGAAAGAACAGAGAATTAAATGAATAATTAATAAGTTCTGCTGAATCTTTTCCAACAAAATTATATATCAATCTGCTCAGCTCTTCCTGCCCTATAACATGATGCTGGCAGATTACACTGTATTTTCATGGTGACATGTTGCCTTTAATAAGTGGTGAAGGAAAGAGATCTCTTTAATAAGATATATTACAGAGTTTCTTATACTGACATGCACTATTCAGTGGTCTATAATTGGATGTGCTCCTTAAAGTTTTGCTCTTGGGCAGGTGACAGAATTTTTGTTCCATCGCTCCCTGTCCCGCTTGCGTTGCATTTTCCCACAACCTCGGATTTTCATAACACAAGGCACAATAATATGCGGCTTGCTTTTATAAGCCAGACTGCTAATGCATTGAAAACACAAAGTAATACAGTGAGGCTTAGGACATGGAAAAATCAATGCATGGCAATCTTTATTAATACGTTAATGGAGAACACAGCGACAGAAAAACTGGAAAATATCATCTAACTCACTTAACGTTAATTGGAGCGGCCTACACCAAAAATGAACTTTTGCTTTTAGACGATGTCAACATCTCGACAATGCATTTACACAAGGTCCAGCAATAATGAATGACTCAAGCACATTACCTAAATTAAAGTAATATAATAACAGTACAATATAGCCACTTGGATTTTAACAATTAAATGCCTATTTCTGCAGACTCCTGCTGCTGCTCCAAAAACTATTACCATCTGACAGCTGTAGTCCGGACTGAGTCATATGATTTCATACTTGGTGCAGAGCCTGGAGAATGGACACTGCCCACAATTCTAGGCTGTTTACCAGACTCAGGCTAGACTGCTGCAAGAAATATGTGAAAGGCTAGCCCCATCCCCCAGCATGAACTGCTCAGCGCTGCGCAGAACAGTACAACAGCACCCTCTGCAGGCCAACAGGTGACTTCACACTGTGCAGGTTAACTGATAGCAGGGATCAGTGTTTATATGGCAGCAGGACTCCATTACCTTGGAGAAGTTAGGGAATGATCATTCCCAGTATACTCCAAACCTTATACACATATAATATTTATGTAATACTTAATTCCTATGATCGCAGCTCACACTGTGCACTTCTGGTTTATGCTATTGTTTTTTAAGCCCAAAATAAAAAGTTTACGTCCTATGTTACAGGATTTTAGTGTTGATTCCAGTTTTGCAAAATCTCCTATAGACTACCGCCTAGAAAAAATCCCCAGTATAGCATGCGTTTTTTAAATAGAATTTTTAAGTGATTTTTTTTTTTTGCTCCTTGGCAATTTATTTCATGTGCAATTTTTTAAACTATAATGAAATTAATAGGAAAATGCCTGAGAAAACAGCAAACAGACAAAAACATGCAAAGTAATAATAATAATAAAAAATAAAAATTATTATTATTATTATTATTAATAATAATAATAATATAACATAAAAAAACACAATGTAAGTAAGGATTTTCATATTTTACTACAGACTAACATGTCACAACTGGATGCTGCATTTTCTGCTAAAAAAAAAAAAAAAAAAAAGCCACAAAAAATGAAGGAAAAAAACCCAACATTTTTCATTACGTTTTTCTTCCCCCATTAAATCTATAGGGAGAAAGCTTGTAATTCTGCAGCTAAAATTAGCATGCAGCGATTTCAGAAAGGCATGCGTTTTTGAAAATGGAAGCTTTCTGCGACTTGCTTTTCCCACAATATGTGGATAAGACTAAATAAAATCTCATTCACTTCGCTGATACTGTAAAAACACTGACTTTTTTTCCCTGCAGCGTTACCGCAACATATAGTTTCTACCTAAAATGCAGTAAAAGCAAACAGGCAAATAAGAAAGGCTTGAAAACCAGCGACTACATGCAGCAGAAAATACTGCACAGGCTTAAAGGATTTGCAAATGAAAACCATTTATCGCCTACAGTAGCTACAGGATAGGATATATATATATATATATATATATATATATATATATATATATATATATTCACTAGGGGTCCGATCACTTGAAATCCACCAATGAGGAGAGGGGTCCCATGTTCCATATTTGAATGGGCGGTGTTTGAGTCTGTGCACTCTGCTATCAGAGTTAATCAAATGGATGGGTGATACATGTTTTGGGCCAACCCCTTTATTACAAATTTGAAATTTTCACACAGATTCCTCTAGAATAGATTGTATAGTATTCCATTAAAGGTTTTGCGTAAGCAGGGCTGTATTAACGCATTGGTGAGCCCAGTGCAAAGGTTTCATTGGTGGGCTCTCCCCCCATTACTACCATTTAGAAATACCTGCACAAATTATAATGCCGCCTTATTGGCCCATAGTATACACAGTATAACGCCTCCCTAGAGGCCCCAAACAATATAATGTCCCCCTCCCAACCATCACCACAGTTTAATGTCCCCCTCCAGCTGCCCCACAGCATAATGTCCGCCTCCAAGAACACTCACAGTATAATGTCCTCCTCCATGTACCCCCACGGCATAATGTCCCCCTCCATCTACCCCCACGGCATAATGTCCCCCTCCATCTACCCCCACGGCATAATGTCCCCCTCCATCTACCCCCACGGCATAATGTCCCCCTCCAAGTGCACCCACAGTTTATTGTCCCCTCCAGCTACCTCCACAGTTTAATGTCCCCCTGCAGTTGCCCCATAATATAATGTCCCTTTCCTACCAAACAAACATAAAAAAAAAAACACTAATACTCACCTCTCCTCGCTTCACTGCTGTTCTGGCTCGGAGTCTTTAGGGATTTGAAGGTGCAATGTAAGTGACGTCATCACATCACATCTGCAACGCCCAGGGAAGAGAGGGAATGAATGGTGAAGCAGGGAGAGGACTGTGACATTGGTTACAAACCTTTGCAGTAGGCTCACCAATGTCTTAAAATAGCCCAAAATAAGCATAGATTAAAAAGAATAAAACACAAGTTATAGTGAACTATCCGCTTAGCTCCTCCTGCTCTATAACATATCATTATATTTAGATATCTAGACTATTAAAAATTAAACACTTTTTCAGATATAAATAATTAAAAGTTGTGCAGTTTTTTTTCACATTTGTTTTTTTCTAAACATGAATACAGGAATTATATATGGTCTGGTAGAAATGCTACACATACAAGAATAGAGAAAGGCCACAATAAGAATATCATAGCTGGGTTTCATATCATAGCTGTAGAAAGTTCCTGTATTCATGGTCGTATCCATTGCCAACCCCATCAAGACAAAATTCTGCAAATTTTTCAAATAATTTATCCTTGCAGAAATGTTTATCTTAGAAATATTTAGCTGTCTACAAAATTTAATTATGGTTCTTCCCATGGGAATACCCCTTTAAAGAGGACCTTTCAACACCTCCAAGTCCAGCTCTTTTCATAACCTGTTAGGGTCTGTTCACACTGACTTTTTTGCAGGCGGATTTTGCAGCAGAATCCATCTTAAAATCCGCCTGAAAAAATGCCTCCCATTCATTTCAATGGGAGTCACTAGCAGTTTTTTTCCTCTAGCAGAAAAAAAAAAAAGTCATATGACCTATCTTCAGGTGGATTCTGCCTGGAAAAACCCATTGAAGTCAATGGGAGGCAGAAAAAAACGTGATGCGTTTTTTTTTTTAAAGGGAAGTTTCCAGGTCCATATAGTATGCTAGAGCAAAAAAAACTGAAAAACTAAAAATGCTTCAAAAAACGCTCCACAAAACGCATCATGTAAAAATCCACACCGCCCTTCTGACATTACAGAGTTTAGACAACACATCAGGCACCAAAACTGACTGCGCTTGTTGCTCAGGAACGGTGAGGGCTAGAAAGAAAATTCCAACTGTGCTGGAATCAGTGAAACAGTGTCTATTAACAAGTGCCGACAACTAGAATAGATGGAGGAGGTCCTCTTTAACTGGCTTCTTATATAGGAACTGGACCTTGAACTGCACAAAAGGACATAACATGATATGAAGCATACAGGCGTGTTCAGGGCTTTCTGTATAGTGTTGTGCACACGCAGTATTCATTATTTTTTACACTTCTCACAACTAATTACCATTATGGAGATCACTAGAAGTTCACACCGTCATTTATCTGATCATCTATACACTTGGCTTGGGTCACATTTTACTGCAGGGATGGGGGTGTGGAGCAGACGCCGAGATGTATATGAGACTAATAATTGATTCTTTCAGGCAATGTTTAGATCATCTCAGATGGGTCTTACAAATGATGTTGACAATTAATCCAGCTCTTCACACCAGACGATCGTCTTCAGCTTTCCAAACAAACTGTAAATTAATTATTAAGCAAAGAGCGGGCGGCTGAATGAATAGCTGGAGGCAACGCTGGCGGGGGCTTCATTTCTAATGAGCAACTAATAGTGTGAAAGTGGTTTCATTACTGTCTGATGGAGACAGATTCCAACAGATGGAAATGAATCAACTGCAATGAAGTTTTGTTAGTGTCACACGGTTCAGAAGACGGTTCAGCAGTCGCAGAGATAAACATATTTACCACATAAAAAAGACGGCGGTCTCGCTGGTGTACGGTATTAAATGGCAATTAATCCACAAACACGCAGTGATTCGAAACGCAAGAGCATTACATACTAATATAAGCATGTAGGCGTAATATCTCTCTATCCACCCACAAGACTCTGTTATAGAGATGTAGCTCCTCATCTGTCACCTGCTATGTGTTCTGACAATAACATAATTATATGATCAGGTAATGTCTCTAGCTTGGCATCACCTGCTGGGCCGAAGAACAAGACAACATGTTCGCTGGCATCACGTGGAGGAGCTCTTGGAACATGGTGTGCCAAGTACCAAGATAAGTCTACAGACAACGGAGATCAATACGCAATGTTATATAAGTATAGGGATAATAAATGATCTATTTTTCAGATATTTTAAATGGCAAAGGTACGGGAGAGCTTTTTTACATTGAAAGGCCGAAATAGGCTTGGATACTATATATATTTGTGTAAATGTATATACTATGCATACAAAGAACTGTAATTTAGACTTTACAGATAACCATAGGACAGCCAAAGAAAGGCTTCTTTACAGTAAGGGTGTGTTCACATGGTAGAAAATGAAGATGAATTTGAGGCGGACACCTATATTGAATTCCCTCATTTTTAAAATGAACATGGCAATATATCATCATGTCCACCAGTTTACTGGCATAAATGATGCCTAAAATCTTTGCCAACAATGAGCGGGAGTAGATTTCAGGCCTGTCGGGGAATATGGCTCACTTATGAGGAGGCGGGTGACTCTTCATAAATTAGGCCTATTCTTCCCTGTCACAGATAGGAAGATCAGCGTTCACTATGCCACTCTTTATAAATCATACCCATTGTTATTTCTTCTAGAGCAGGGGTAGGGAATGCACGGCACTCCAGCTGTTGCAAAACTACAACTCCCAGCATGCATACTTGCTCTGCTTCTGGAACTCCCATGGAAGTGAATGGAGCATGTTGGGAGTTGTAGTTTCACAGCAGCTGGAGAGCCAAAGGTTCCCTATCCCTGTTCTAGAGGAAAGCTAATTTGTATACCATTTTCCCAATGAGCATTGCCTGTAAGTCTAACTAGGCCAGCTGATGTCTTCTTAAAGAGGACCTTTCATGGATTTGGGCACATGCGGTGTTATATACCGCTGGAAAGCCAACAGTGCGCTGAATTCAGCACACTGTCGGCTTTCCCGATCTGTGTCCCAGGTGAAGAGCTATCGGTGCCGGTACCGTAGCTCTTCACAGTCAGAAGGGCGTTTGACACTCTGTCAGGAACAACCTTCTGCACAGCAGCGCCTATCGCGCTGTACTGTGAGATCAGGGAGGAACGCCCCCTCCCTTTGCTCACAGTGCTCGCCCATAGACGAGTATTATCAGGAGGGGAGGGGGGCGTTCCTCCCCGCTCACACAGTACAGCACTATAGGCACTGCTGTGCAGAAGGACGTTCCTGACAGAGTGTCAAACGCCCTTCTGACTGTGAAGAGCTACGGTACTGGCACCGATAGTTCTTCACCCGGGGTACAGATCGGGAAAGCCGACAGTGCGCTGAATTCAGCGCACTGTCGGCTTTCCAGCGGTATATAGCACCGCATGTGCCCAAATCCATGAAAGGTCCTCTTTAAAGAGAAACAGTAGACCCAAAAAATTACTTTTACTATAAGGATCTTCACTGGACACCTAAGATTTCCTCTGACTTTTATTCTCTTTCATATATACAGTCCATCTAGTTGGTGTCACTCTGTCTAGCAACACTGCACGTCTCTTTGGCGATACACTCTCTAGTATTACTGCCCCTCTCTTTGGTTTGCACTCTCTAGTAGCGTTGCCCAATTCTCTGGCGATGCACCCTCTAGCGGTTCTGCCCATCTCTCAGGGTTGCACGCTCTAGCAGCACTGTCTGTCTCTTTGGTGTTGCACTCTCTATAGCAGAGCTGTCTGTCTCTCCTGTGATGCACTCTCTAGCAGCGCTGTCTGTCTCTTTGGTGTCGCACTCTCTATAGCAGAGCTGTCTGTCTCTCCTGTGATGCACTCTCAAGCAGCACTGTTTGTCTCTTTCGTGTTGCACTCTCTAGCAGCGCTGCCCATCTCTCTGGTGTTGCATCCTCTAGCAGCACTACCCGTCTCTCTATAGTGTTGCACTCTCTAGCAGCATTGTCTGTCTCTCTGGTGTTGCATCCTCTAGCAGCACTGTGTCTCTTTGGTTTTGCACACTCTTGCACCGCTGCCCGTCTCTCTGATGTTGCATCCTCTAGTAGCACTGTCTGTCTCTCTGGTGTTGCATCCTCTAGCAGCACTGTGTCTCTTTGGTGTTGCACTCTCTAGCAGCACTTTCTGTTTCTTTGGTGTTGCACACTCTTGCATCGCTGCCTGTCTCTCTGGTGTTGCATTCTCTAGCAGCACTGTCTGTCTCTTTGGTGTTGCACACTTTTGCATCGCTGCTTGTCTCTCTGGTGTTGCATCCTCTAGTAGCACTGTCTGTCTCTGGTATTGCACACTCTTGTAGCGCAGTCCATCTCCCGGGTGTTGCGTCCTCTAGCCTGTCTCTCTATAGTGTTTCACTCTCTTTCTCTTTGGTGTTGCACTCTCTGGCAGCATTGTCTGTCTCTCTGGTGTTGGACTCTCTAGCAGCACTGTCTGTCTCTTTGGTGTTGCACACTTTTGCATCGCTGCTTGTCTCTCTGTTGTTGCATCCTCTAGTAGCACTGTCTGTCTCTGGTGTTGCACACTCTTGTAGCGCAGTCCATCTCCCGGGTGTTGCGTCCTCTAGCCTGTCTCTCTATAGTGTTTCACTCTCTTTCTCTTTGGTGTTGCACTCTCTGGCAGCATTGTCTGTCTCTCTGGTGTTGGACTCTCTAGCAGCACTGTCTGTGTCTTTGGTGTTGCGTCCTCTTGCAGCACTGTCTGTCTCTTTGGTGTTGCACTTTCTAGCAGCACTGTTGGTCTCTTTGGTGTTGCACACTCTTGCACCGTTGCCCGTCTCTCTGGTGTTGCATCCTCTAGTAGCACTGTCTGTCTCTCTGGTGTTGCATCCTCTAGCAGCACTGACTGTCTCTTTGGTGTTACACTCTCTAGCAGCACTGACTGTCTCTGGTGTCGCACACTCTTGCAGCGCTGCCCGTCTCTCTGGTGTTGCATCCTCTAGCAAAGCTGGCCGTCTCGTTGTATTATAAGTGCACACTTTGTTCTACACAGAAATTGGCAGTTCATTTATTTTTGCTGATCAGACCTCAAACACTGCGGCTGTTGTTACCCTGACTACCTGCTGTGCACATCACAGCTTCTGCACAGAATCCATTTTATGTCTACAGCTACACGCACGCTACCTCAATTGCTGAATTATGTCCGGTTTTCTTTTCCAAAACAGACAAACTTTCAAGTATGGTTCTGTTTCCTTTTTTCCCATTTGCCCATAGTTTCCCAGCAAGAGTAGGCCAAGAAAAGTAAGCCCTGCGAACGCGCAGTCTGATTATCCTAGTAACGTCCTGCTACAATACCCAAACAGCGGAGAACTGAGAGCTGCCAATCACCATGCCACAAGTTCACCCTGCTGTCTGGCCAATTCAGCACTGCGAGGTGTCTAATCCCCCAACACCAAGTCTCATATATTCCATATTTGCACAATGCATAAGCAAAGACGCATGCTAGACACTTACAAGATAGGTTCGCTCTATAATAATGCTAGAATTGCACCACATTCATCAAATGTTATAGTTTACTTACAGCTAATACAAGTAAACTGAAGAACTTCAAAATATTTTTATTAAAAAAAAAGTTTCCTGTCATAAACATTGCAATTATCTGCTTGTAATAGCACCCCCTGGTATTCAAAATGTATAGTTCAGTACATGTTACTCTAGCAAGGCTCTGTTAGTGGTGCTTGCCTGTAGAATACAGTACAGCTTCTGCTGTATCCTCAATAAATGAAGCAAAGATATCACTCAGGTGAGATATAGGCTTTCTTACTGGTGCTTATCTCTTTGTATAAGAGGGCATTCACCCTACTACTGTGAACGTTCATTGCTCTCATCCATCATAGGATGAGAGCAACGGACTTTCACAGCGAATGATTGATGGACAAAGATGGAGCACTGTCCGTGTCCAATAGAAGAATGCTGTCAGCATATTTTTAACATGAAAGTGAATGCAGAAGGACACTAGACAGAGGGGCTATTCCATATTGTACATTAATAATGGCCGTGTGAACCTATCCCAAGGATGTCTACCCTGTACTGTTACCAATGTTGCTGCCCATGCTGGGCTCTCTCTCTGATGTTGGGTTCACACTATTGTTCGGGTTTTTGTCCTTCAGGGCCACATTAGGACTTGAAAGATGGAAATGTTGGCTGCTTAAAATGCGATTACTGGCGGACCCCTGCCCGGTTTCTGCCGATTTTATAATTAAACCAATGGAGAGTACAGTCCGTGCAGGGCTTTTCTCCATTACGATTATAAGAATTTGTGACAGAGTCTATTATGGAAACTCCAATGCAGATGTGAACCTAGCCTA
The DNA here is from genome assembly GCF_031893055.1 of Leptodactylus fuscus. Classification (NCBI taxonomy): domain Eukaryota; kingdom Metazoa; phylum Chordata; class Amphibia; order Anura; family Leptodactylidae; genus Leptodactylus; species Leptodactylus fuscus. The sequence continues at coordinate 176,992,610 of NC_134268.1, read as the reverse complement.
AGAAACAGAAAACTTAGAATACTGACTAATATTTCAATGATGGCTTGCTAAGATAAAAACAACAACAACAAAAAATAATAAAAAACTACTCACTCCATCCATCTACACATGATTTCACAATGTTTTGTCATGTGTGCCAAGTGAGCACCGTTTCCGCTTCCCAGGCCAGGATGTGGCGCAGCATGCTTGAGAATATTGTCTGGAATTCCTTAAGGAGCGTCCACCACTGACGTGAGCAGAGTCTAAGCTGTTGGACGCACTTCTGAGCAGAGAACATACATTCTAGTTTTTATGGACAGAGGGTAGGGCTTCTAATCTTATATCCAAAAAGGATTTTACAATGCACAAAAAGTTGATGTATTCAAATTTATGGACAGATCATTCTGCTCTTTACAATTCTTTAAACATTCCCACTAGACAATGAAACGTCCACATTATGCGATAGATGCAGCGATGTAGGCAGCAGTCTGGGGAACAGACTACAGGAGGGGATGTCATGAAACTGATCACATGTTGGTGATTTTATAAGACTCTCAATTTTTAGTAAACATGTCATGTTTATATGTATCAATGCACAACTTCCTTCCACTAACAGATCTAAAAAGTTCCTTAAATAGCTGCAGCTTATGTCATAGTGCGTGCGGTGCTTTGTGTACAGATGTCTACAGCATGAGGCCTACCTGCTGAGATCTGGAGAAGGCTTGCTGTGAGACAACCACTTGGCGAGTATGGAAAGCATTCACTGCACTCTGTTCCTCCACTGGGCACCATGTAAACAGATCCATGCTGCTATTAAATCCTGTACAAGCAATGGCTGGGAGACACATTGCAGATTACGTGTTTCACTAAATGCAAAGCTTTTACAAGATTTGTTCAAGGGCTGACAGATAAGAAAAAAACATTCTAGATAGTATCACATGGGATTTATATATCACAGCCAAAATCTAAGTGTTATATTAGTTATATAAGCTATTTATACTGTATTTATAATATAAATAAAAGAAATAATATGTGTTTGTGTATATTTTATACTATATATACTATATAGCAGAAGGACCTAGCTTCGAAGCGGTATATTTCATTTTTTGTTTGTGTAGTGGCCCCATAAGAATTGGCACTGGTCTATTTTGTATGTCATTTGTGTGTAGTTTAAATATGTTTCAATTTATAAGAATTCAGACATCCAGTATGGCAGTCCAGTATAGGTACAGTCTATTTATGACTGTGTTGTTCTAGAAACCTGGTAAATGAAATGTGAAGTTATATTGGCTCACACTTGTCATATGACTTTATCTTTAAGGACCTGAAAACGGCAATTGACTAATACAGGTCCTAAACAGCTTGCTTGCTATGGGAACCTGGTGTAAAACTGAGTGTATGTAAAGACTGAAAGACCTGCAAGTCTCCATTGGTCCATAAGCATCATGTGATCATGTGTATCTCAGTTTGGATATGAGTGAAAAACCTGCGATTGGTTGTTATGGAAACGTGGAATGAAAAGATGTGTGTATGTCACCTTGTGTATCAGTGTCATCCACAGCGCCTTGCATCTTTAAAGCTGACCAACAGTGAAGAAAAGTTGCTGGGTTGTTATGGAAACCTGGAGTAAAGCTGTGTGTATGTGACCTTGTGTGACAGTATCATCCACAGCGACCTGCACCTGCGACCTATAGCAGTGAAGACAAATGGCTGGGTTGTTATGGAAAACTGGAATAAAGCTGTGTGCACGTGGAAACTAAGCGCCTGCGAACTTCTATTGGCTGATAAGGGACATGTGACCGTGTGTACTGCAGTTGGAATATGAGTGAAAGACTTACAGGCTTCTATTGGCTAATGCAGGCCATTTTTGGGGAATACTGTATCTGAGGAATGGGAAAGAGACCTCCTAGAGAGCTGAGACCCGGCCTAAAACCTTCCCGGACACGTGATGTACATGTCTGCCAAATTTGGTAAAGATTGGTCCAGTCAGAAACTCATTTTTATATATATAAGAGAAGATGAGATATATAACATTGTACAGTGATTTGACAAAAATGTGAAAATGTTGCATCTCTCCAAATTTTCTTGGACCTACACACACACACTACAGACATATAGCTATTGTGTTGCTTATGTTCTTCAAATATTTATACATTCAACCTTAAAATCATTCTGACTGTGACAAAGTATCACTTTTTATATGCCTGACTCAAGAAATGTATTTAAAGAAGTGCTCTATACGCTGGAGCCGTGGTACCATGTAAAAAGAAGTCTGCAGGAGACAACCACATTAATATACAGAGAATTTTAAAAATTTTATAACAAATACCTGCAATAAATAATGGCCTTAGAACGGCCTCACATTAGTCTCACAACTGCACAAACATTTGGGACACTTGGCCCATTTACATTGCACTCATCAGTGGGTTGGACTTTACTGCCTGACAAATGTATCATGAGTTGCGCAATAAAACTGATGTAAATATTGGCTGAAATCTATGTGAGATCCTAGCTGGCATAGATTTCAGCTTTTGCACACCACCTGACTGCTAAAATTATTAACGGGATATTGCAGGGCTAACAATATTGATGATCTATCCTTAGGATGGATTGGATTGGTTGGGGTCTGACACCCAGGATCCCTGCCGATCAGCTTTTCTCAGCAAATGGCGTACAGAGAACAGAGCTAGTAGCAGATAGCTCTGTTCTTGTAGTGGCTGTGCTGAGTTCTTGCATCTCATTTCCCATTCACTTGTATATACTCTAGTTCCAAAAATGTAGAAGGCTAGAAAATTTATTTTTTAAAAGGCGCTGGAAAAAGAAAGTAGACACTATCTCTGGGTCCACTTGTCACATACAGTGACATACATTCTTGTAGTATCTAATACCCAACATTCTACATTCCTGCATTCTAATCTCTGAAGGCGATATCATGTACAGGATACAGGATACATGACACTCCATTTATACAAGTATGTACATATCATATTGATCCAGTGTTGTAGCAGAGCGCCTCTCATTGGCGAAGCTTTTTGTTAAATTATTTTTTAATTAAAAAACGTGACAAAAACCATTGAAGTGTGAACAAACTCAATAGAAGATGCAAAGAATTACATGTACAGTGTTTCCCGAATGTTAACAAATTCTCCCTTCCATATCATGTCACTTCTAAAACTTGTCATGTTTTTAAAGAAAGTACACATGTACAATATGACTGTCAGTGTGTATGATGTATATGATGTATTTTTCATATAAATAACCCCCTTTCCTATACCATATGTCCTAAGGGGCCTTCTTAGGGCCACTCACGCGTTCCCAGCCTGTTCAGGTAAATCTCTGTAGAGTTATGGCTTTCATATATAATAGAGCTATGTTGGGTCCAATCCATTTACTTATCATGAGATCCACCAGGTTTCCACTTGGGTTCTGGTATTTTTAATGGCAAGAACAGGACCGGAGATTGCATTGTTTTTGCTGTTATAGTATTATGTGATAATAATGGTGTGAATAGAGCCCTACAAGGCTATTCCTGGTAATTAGGTGACATGTAGTATGACATGCAGCTTTCAGTGGAAATAACATCTGCGTCTGTAAATACGGACGCAGCTCTTCATCAGGTCGGTGTCACTTTAAATGGGTTGCCCAGGGGATTGTTAAAAAGAAAAATGGATTAGAGAAACAAATAAGCAGTACTAACCTCACCAATCACCCACCGCCTGCTCGGGCTCTGCTGGGTTCTACTTCCAGGTCTCCTTCTTGACCAGCAGGCAATGACTGTGAATTAAACTTGGCCAATAACTTTGGTAACCCGCTTTGGTCAGTTATTGGTTGAGAGAGTGACCCCAGTCATTTTGTGCATGCCAAGACAGGACCAATGTTTGTTTTGGTACCGTGTTAGCCAGTGGTTATAAAATATAAAAAAAAAAAAAAAAAAAAAAAAATCTACCGGAACCTACTGAAGACTTGCAAAGTTTTTTTTGTTTTTTATATTTTATAAGACAGGACCAAGTAATAGATCGAAATGAAGACCAAGGCACAGTCATGAACCACATTGTGAACTCACCCTTATAGTACGCCGCTTCATTAGAGTAGCACTAAAGGGGTTGTCTCATGAAGACCACGGCCATATTCTATAACTCCGGTGAAGTTATCTTATAAAAAAGCTGCACTTTACCAGGCATCTTCCAAGCAGGGGCAGAGGAATTGTAGTATTAAATGGCAATCATTCAAATGAAGTGGGTCAAAATTTCACTTGTCTCATAGGGGGAGGGGAGGTCTAAGAACTTCCATATCTAATGTCACTTGTAGAGATGAGCGAACAATGAAATATTCTATATTCGTTTCGAATAGCCCCTCAATATTCGACTATTCGAACAAATATCGAACCCCATTATAGTCTATGGGGAAAAAAGCTTAGTTTCAGGGGAAAATACTATTCGACTAAGGAGAGTCACCAAGTCCACTATGACACCTCAGCAAATGAGGACAACACCTCTGGAATGCAACTGAGACAGCAGGGGAAGCATGCCTGGGGGCATCTAACATGCCCAAGTACCTGTATTACGCCACTAATAATGCGATAATAAGAGTTGAGCGGGAGCTGACTTTTTCCCATAGGAATGCATTGACCAGCGTTGATTGGCCGAATGCCATACAGAGTACAGCATTTGGCTAGTCAACGCTGGTTTTGCCAGAGGCTCGTCTGTGAGGAGGCGGAGTCTAAGATCGGTCCATAGCAGTCTCCATTGTGGTCCGATCTCAGGAATAGCAGAGTTGACACAGCTCTGCTACATTTCAGGTGTAGCAGAGCTGTGCGCTCAACTCTGCTACACCTGAGATGCAGCAGAGCTGGCTGTGTGCTGAACTCTGCTACACCTGAGATGCAGCAGAGCTGGCCATGCACTGAACTCTGCTACACCTGAGATGCAGCAGAGCTGGCTGTGTGCGGAGCTCTGCTACACCTGAGATGCAGCAGAAATGGCCATGCGCTGAACTATGCTACACCTGAGATGCAGCAGATCTGGCCGTGCACTGAACTCTGCTACACCTGAGATGCAGCAGAGCTGGCCTTGCGCTGAACTCTGCTACAGTTGAGATGTAGCAGCGCTGTGCGCTCAACGCTGCTACATCTGAGATGTAGCTGCGCTGTGCGCTCAACGCTGCTACATCTGAGATGTAGCAGCGCTGTGTCAACTCTACTATACCTGAGATGTAGCAGTGCTGTGTCAACTCTGCTACATCTGAGATTGGACCACAATGGAGACTACTGTGGACCGATCTTAGACTCCACCTCCTCCGGCAGAACCAGCGTTGATTGGCTGAATGCTGTACACTGTATCACCCTGAATTTTTAGTGTGTTTGCTGCGTGGTATTCGATTGGAATAGAATACTTCGAGCAGCCTGATATTCAATCGAATACCAATTCGATCGAACGTTGTTCGCTCATCTCCAGTCACTTGTATATATGTTAAGAAAAGAGTTGTCTATGTCTGTTGGACCCTGCTGAGAATTAGCAGAAGATCCAGGACTAGGAATGGACAGCCATCTTCATCTGTATAATGCACATTTAGTAAGACTGGAGAGTAGAGGGCAGACTGAACCTAAAGAAGCTTCAATAACTGTAAGAGGGCATTCACACTGAGTATACGCTGAGCTGATTCTGAACGTAAAACACGTTCAGAATCAGCGCGTACAGAACAGATCCCATTCATTTCAATGGGAGCCGGCATACGTGCGCTCCTCATTGAAGTGAATGGGCTGTTTTTTTCCCTATTGGTTTCAATGTGATACGCGCATATCACATTGAAACCAATAGGGAAAAAAGCAGCCCATTCATTTCAATGGGGAGCGCACGTATGCCGGCTCCTATTGAAATGAATGGGATCTGCACTGTACGCGCTGATTCTGAACGTGTTTTACGTTCAGAACCAGCTCAGCGTATACTCAGTGTGAATGCACCCTTATGGGGTGTAAACCTGCAGCACAAGTTGTTTTATAGTCTGTTATTTTCTATGTAGTATGTAGATGGGATTTGTGTAAATCCCATCCATCTTGCTACAACTTTATATCACCACCCACAGTGATTTTGCCCAGTCTGTTACTGGTCTTTGGCAAATACTGGGTGGAGTTGCAATGGGATTGTGGTGCACTGAGTCATCTTGGAAACGCACAATATGAGATGACTTCATATTGCACAAAACATCCGCTATGTAACCACACAAATCACTTCTTCTTAACTCTTCTGTCACATAATCAGAGCAACACAATTGTGTTATGAACAGACAAACTAACCAGGTTTTATAGGGTTTTTTCCCCCATAGAAATCAGTAATGGTCGAGTGAAGCCTTGTCGTACATTGGCCTCACTGGCTGTGAATACTAGGTGGCCTATCTCATGAAGATAAAGCTGCACATAATATTTTATTAATCATTACTGAGTATTTATTGTCTGACCCTGACAGCTCTCTGCCGCCATGATAAATGACCTGATCGTGGCCAAGCTAAAAACGCAAAGAAAGAGCTAATTAACCTAACAGGATCTACTTAATAAAAGCTTTTCTTGTCATTTACAGTTTTGCAGAGTGGGCGCCATTCACGCGCCGAAACACGGCTACTGCTGGAGACAATTTCTTATGGTGCACTCTTACTTGACACATGTAAATACGGTGTTTTTAAGTGTCTGACTTGACCTTTTATTATCAGCATCACAAGAATGTATTAGCTAATTGCTAGATAAATGTCACAGCCAGAAAGAAATATCTACAGCTTAACACTACGGGGTACCGAACGTACAGCTTTCATGGTGATACATGTTAACTAGAGGTGAAGAATTTGCAGACGTTCAGACACATGGAGAAATCTGGATTTCGTTATATATAGCTGATGGGTAATTCATCTCCTGTTCGGTGCTTGAGATTGTGCTGTGACTTCTTACTGTGAGAGAGGGAACAAGATCTAATAAAGGTATGGTTAAGGGGTATTCAATTATGCCATTCTTTATGGGGGTTTGATCTCTGGGACTGCGGTTGATCATCAGAAGCATGTTTATTAGTTTTTCTGCTGTGCGATCATCTGTTGTGTAGGCAACAGCAACACAACTCTGTTCCAACAAAGGGGACAAGACCAGGACTTTGCATAGGAAAAAATGTGAAAAACCTCCACTACATTCTTAACATCAGCTGAAGTCCTGGAATTCTTAGCAAGGTGCCCACAATTCTTCTAGTTATGATCATAGTTATCATAAGGCCAGGCTGGGTACAGCGATAATTTTCAGTCTAGTTCTACAAGAAACCCATAGTGAACCAGCATCAAAATCAGGATGTGTTACATACACAGTACAATTTTTTCACAACACAATTTACTATATCAAAAGGATTTCTTTTTTTTAATGTATATTTTGAGCCCCATATAGGGAACACAATGTACATTTTCCCTATCAGTATGTCTTTGGAGTAAGGGAGGAAATCCATGAAAAAATGGGGAGAACATACAAACTCCTTGCAGATGTTGTCCTTGGCAGGATTTGAACCCAGGACTCCAGTGCTGCAAGGCTGCAGTGTTAACCACTGAGCCACCGTGTTGCTTTTTTTTTTTTTTTTTAAGCTGGGGGAAGTGAAAAAAAACCATACCTGTCCCCAGTGCTCCAGTGGCTAACAGCACATTCGGGTCCTGCTTCTTGGTGCTTTCTTCTAGTGCAAGTCCCCGCGGCCTCAGTGAAGAGCATAGGGCTTCACAGTGCAGCGGGGACTTCTAGCAAAACAAGACAGCAGAGCACCAAGACTGGACAACACCGGGGACAAGTGAGTGTTTTGTTGTTTTGTTTTTTTTTGGGGGGGGGGGGTTCACTCTCCCCGGCCTAATATGAAAATTTTGTTTCATCCTGGACAACCTCTTAAACTATGCCAGAAAACAGGGGTAAAAGTGGCTCATTTTTGGTGCATGAACCATATTTCTATAAAAAACACCCCACACTCTGGTGTTTCTGTGCCAAGTGAGAAGAGAAAGACAGGGATCAATATGGTCAGGATTGGGGATGCCTTCACCAATCACATTTACTACAAATAATGCCAGAAAACTGATGTGAAGTACAGCATAAATCTATGACCGTTTCCTGGTGTATACTTTAATTCTGGTACAACGACCTCCCCAGATGTGCTAGGATTATTAAGAAACTGTAGCTTCTTCATTACAATGGTGAATCTTGCACCAGCAGGGTGACGAGGAATTCCCCCCAAATGGACATGCTCTGGATTTGGGAAATGATATCACAATTTGAAATCCGTGCAGATTTGCTACATACAGATTAGGTTTTGTTGGGATTGTCAATGGCAAAAGCAAAATCATTAGGTCATCATCTGGTATGGCTGAAATTTAGGTGGCCATATAAATCTTCACGTCCTCTATAAAGACAATCCCCGTTTTTTACACGAGCTTTATAGAGTAGCCTTGATTTAATTCTGAACCTATAACATTGTTACAAACTATGTATTTTCTACCTGAAATCCATAAATTATCATGTAGGACCAGAAGCAACATCAGGAACTTTAATGATCTGGTTTCTTTCTTTGCTTTTTTTGGAGCCTGGATATGGGGACCAGAGCTGACAGCACTAATACGGATCAATGTGATGTCGACAGGGTATCATCCTATGGCAGACAGTGGTCTGTCTAGAAAAACAAACTATAAAACCACATTTGAGAAAAAATTGCAGAGCTTGTAAATATAGATTCATGCAGTTTAGGAGACTAAATTCACACTGTGTTCGTGTAAGACTGTATGCAACGAAAAATGGAACAGAATGTCTATATAAGTATGTACCTGCCAATAAAAAAATGACAATATGTAAAATAGGTTTTTATACAGGTACAGTTACAGTAACTGTTTTTACATATAGCTGGGGCTACGGATCCAGATATATAATGTACAAATACAGGACAAAAAATATCTAATAATCTGACAGCAGAAGACGACACAAGAGCTTATATTTACAAGTAATATGTGCTATACGGAGTCATAATTATAAGAAACACCCGACTCTATATGAGACACTACCGTCCATTTAAAGTAATAATTCCTGTCAAATAAATATTTAATAGCAGCTTCCCTATGAAGCAATACTATAAAACGTATCAATCTAAATGCTAAATATGAAAAGCCTTCTTAATGTTTTCTTAATAACAGCAATAAAGTCATCTAAGCCAGCCAAACAGTCTGAATAAGCTGTTTTAAATGTCTCTCAGGGACTCCAATACATTTCTTATTAAAGAATCCTGGCCACCGAAGGCATAAATAAAACTGGAATTGGAAATGTACTAATACACAAGCGAACGTGGCCCAAAAACATCAACGACAAGTGATGTGCGAAACATACACTCACCAGGGTGACGTCCAAAAGAGCTACTTTTTATGCTTCTACCTCTTAAAAGTTATATGGTTTATAGACCGCTGCCAACTTCTAGGTTCTCTACAGAATGTCAACGCGACCAAGTAACGATTTAGACTTAAGGCGTCATTAGTTACTGCAGCAAGTTCGCTTATCATTAGACCAATTAGGTAGCCCAAACGTGGCCATTAAGGAAAGAAGTCATGTCCCTAGTAATAGCCAAAGTGGATTGTAATATGGTTATACATACATGATGTCACATGATTATTTCTGACCAATAACAATTTGCTTAGGAGGCATTCACACTACCTTTACTGATGTCCGTTGCTGTCTTCTGTCATAGGATGACTACAACGGACATAAGCTGTCACAGAGTGATTCCCATTGACATTAATGTAAACATGCCGGAAGTAAAGTTAGCTTCTGTCATGTTCTTTACATTAGAGTCAATAGGAACAGATACAGAATCAGTCTGTGACAGCCAATGTCCATTGTTCTTATCCTATGACTGAAGACAGCAGCGGACATTAGTAACGATAGTGTGAACTCCTCCTACACATTGTACATACTTCATTATTGATCAAACTATATGAGCATAGATAGCATTAGTTGCAAAGATGATGTTGTACAGCCGATTCAAGGAGACAGGGCTAAAGAGAAATTTGTCATGTGACCTCATCTAAGATATACAATGCTCCTAAAGAGTTAAACTAGTGACTGATATGAGTGCCTACTCCATATCATTCAACAGTTCCCTTAAAGGGGTTTCTCTAGTCTAAATATATCATCAATTAAAATTTGGCAACCCAGGCCCCAGGCTGATCAGCTGTTTGAAGAGGCTGCAGCATTCAGGTGAGCGCTGCTGCTTTGTCAGTACTTACCAAGCACAGTGCCGTGCATTTGTTCTATTCACTTGAATAGGACTTAGCTGTGAACGCACCATGCAACTGATAAAGGTGACGTCACATGGCCAATGATGGGGAAGTGACACTCAGGGAGAACTGCTGATTCTTCAAATAGCTGATCCTGGGCATTCAACCCTCATTGATCTTCAATCCTAAGGCTAGATCATTAATTAAAAAGTCCTGGAAAACCCATTTAATCCCCCAACTTTATTTCATTTGTATTCAGTGTATTATCCTACATGGCTCTACAGTATATTGCAATGCTTTTGGACACAACTGGTTTGGCTTAGGACTACTCTCATACAGTGATTTGGTCTTTGCTGTAAGAGTCGTCCACGTTAAGTGATAGCTGACACAGATGAGTCAGGGAGGGAAACAGTCAGTAAACTAACCGAGGCTGGGTCAGTTGTTTCTTATACTGTACAACAGACTAGACCTCAGGGAAGGTGGAACATGTTCAAATGCTGGAAAAGACATAAGAATTCAGAAAACGGGCAAACAGACTAGACAGCCACAATCCATCACCACAAGGACAAGACTCAAAGGCTAAATGCCCAATGTGGACCCAAATGAAAGAGACCCTGTCCACTTAAAAAGCGGTTACCTGTGGAAACCCGCGGAGCCCATAGACTATAATGGGGTCCACTGGGTTTCCACCTGTTTTCATACTGAAAAGTCCTTGTAGGAATTTTATCTTTGCAGATTTTAAGAGGAATCAATGTAGATGTGAATCCTGCCTTATTGCTCAGATCCCTTCCAATAAGGGGAGGTGCCTTAAATAGCCCAACGGTGAAGGGGTCCTTTAAGAGAGTCTGTCAGGTTCAAAATACCTCCCAAAGTCAATAATAGTGCCAGGTGGAACCCTTTAACAGAAACAATACAGATAACATGATAGGTCAACCTCCTAGTGCACCAGGGGCAGGTCCGGATTGCCAGATTTTCTTAGGTCTGGTACACATCTCCATTTGGTAAGTCCGCTTGAGAACCCCCCCAAACGGAATACCGGAAGCATTAAAAAGCAGTGAACAATGAAACCACACGGACCCCATAGACTATAATGGGGTCTGTGTGTTTTCCACACGGTCTCTGCACAAATCATGCGGAGTGAAAAGTACTTCAAGCAGCACTTTTCTCTCGTGCGGACATGCAGATGTGTCCCAGGCCTTACAGACAGTCATGATGCAGGCACCGGCTGTAAGTGTCATTTGCAGCTAAAGACACAGCAATTCCAGAGGAGAGCCAGAGCACTTGTGGCATATAAGGCCTCAGCTCGATGAAGCCTGCAGGAAGTAATGGCTCTACAGGTAGGAGAAGAGGCCGGGGGCCGTATGCGGTGGCCACTGTGAGAGAGAGCAATGTGGTAGCAAGCAGAGGGACACTGGTGACCATAGGCATAGGTGCAGAGAGCTGCCCCTCAAGATACCTTACATACTAATAAAACACAACACACTGTTATATAAGGAGGAATTTTGACCAAAATCATGACATACCAATGATAAGAATCTGACATAATGTGGAACTTGCCTATGTTATACTCACATTACATCAGGTTTAGTTTGAACAGAAATATCTATGTAAATCTCTTGGTTTCTGATGAAAAAATCTGACAAATAAGTGCGTGCTTAGCATTTACATAGTATTTCTCATACATTTCTCAGCACGTTATACATACTGTGCGTAAGCCGAGCTCCATTTTTTAAGAGCATGAAAGTTGCATCGGGCTTTATTGTGTTTCGCTTATTAACCATAAAATTTACTCAGGCCATATTAAAATATACTTAATAAAACCAGCCTAAACGGACTTGACTTCATTATCGTAACGCGCCCTGCACTATATGTGACCGCTAGTAATGTCTCAGACGCTTGTTGTGTTTTTCTTTTGCTTTCTTATCCTCCATGTGTAAAGCACCTCGACTTTCTTTCCAGACGATTGATCTTTACAAACGCTACCTGTGTGTGGATTATATGGCTCCAGCGGAACAGGGTTACAAAACTCCTGGGTAGTTTTATACTTTAGTACCCTACAATTTATTGAAATACTAAAATATTACAAGAGGCGCTGCAGTGTTTAAATATTTTTTATGTGGCTTTCAAAGAAAATGTGCACACTGAAGACAGACTGCCAAGGAAACATAAATCCCAAATATGAGCCTATAAGAAGTAATAAGCATCTCTGCTAATGAATTTATTTGGAACCGTATATAGAAAAACAAGTTTCCCTTTTATAATGTTTTTGTGTCGCTTTGCTTAAATTCTACCATTATTTTATTTAGCAACACAGAAACTAGCAAGCCCTGGTAGAAAACAGGCAGGACAAGAAATAACTAGTAATTCATAGAAATATTCCCACAATAAAATTCCTTTCATCCGGAATCGATGGGATTGATAGTTATCAATTATTCAGGATTTTTTTATGATAGGCAAGCATATAAAACTACCGTCGTTTTTAGGTGTAGACAGTCGTCATGAACATGTGAACATAAACTATACTTCTATCACTATACTCTCCACGAACAGTCTCCAAACTTGCTCCCGCTGAGCAGTCAACTAGATGATATTGATGGTATATTATCTGGCAGTTCTGTGTTGAAAGTAAGTTCCAAATGAAAACTTTCTGCATTATTCGGTTCTGGATTAAAGGAATTCTGAAGTATGTACAGTCATGGCCAAAAGTTTTGAGAATGATACAAATAATAATTTTTACAAAGTCTACTGCTTCAGTTTTTTCTAATGGCAATTTGCATATACTCCAGAATGTTATAAAGAGTGATCAGCTTAACAGCAATTACTTGCAAAGTCAATATTTGCCTAGAAAATGAACTTTATCCCCCAAAACACATTTCAACATCATTGCATCCCTGTCTTAAAAGGACCAGCTAACATCGTTTCAGTGATTTCTCCATTAACACAGGTGTGGGTGTTGATGAGGACAGGGCTGGAGATCAATCTTAAGTAAGAATGACACCACTGGATACTTTAAAAGGAGGCTGGTGCTTGGCATCATTGTTTCTCTTCTGTTAACCATGGTTATTTCTAAAGAAACACGTGCAGTCATCATTGTACTGCACAAAAATGGCCTAACAGGGTAGATTATCGCAGCTAGAAAGATTGCACCTCCATCAACAATCTATTGCATCATCAAGAACTTCAAGGAGAGAGGATCCATTGTTGGCAAAAAGGCTCCAGGGTGCCCAAGAAAGACCAGCAAGTGCCAGGACCGTCTCTTAAAAGTGTTTCAGCTGAGGGATCGGGCTACCAGCAGTGCAGAGCTTGCTCAGGAATGGCAGCAGGCAAGTGTGAGTGCATCTGCACGCACTGTGACGCGGAAACTCTTGGAGCAAGGCCTGGTCTCAAGGAGGGCAGCAAAGAAGCCACTGCTCTCCAGAAAAAACATCAGGGACAGACTGATATTCTGCAAAAGGTACAGGGAGTGGACTGCTGAGGACTGGGGTACAGTCATTTTCTCTGATGAATCCCCTTTTCGATTCTTTGGGACATCTGGAAAACAGCTTATTCGGAGAAGACGAGGTGAGCGCTACCACCAGTCTTGTCTCATGCCAACTGTAAAGCATCCTGAAACCATTCATGTGTGGGGTTGCTTCTCAGCCAAGGGAATCGGCTCTCTCATAGTCTTGCCTAAAAACACAGCCATGAATAAAGAATGGTACCAGAATGTCCTCCAAGATCAACTTCTCCCAACCGTCCAAGAGCAGTTTGGCGATCAACAATGCCTTTTCCAGCATGATGGAGCACCTTGCCATAAAGCAAAGGTGATAACTAAATGGCTCAGGGAACAAAACATAGAGATTTTGGGTCCATGGCCTGGAAACTCCCCAGATCTTAATCCCATTGAGAACTTGTGGTCAATCATCAAGAGACGGGTGGACAAACAAAAACCTACAAATTCTGACAAAATGCAAGCATTGATTGTGCAAGAATGGACTGCTATCTGTCAGGATTTGGTCCAGAAGTTGATTGAGAGCATGCCAGGGAGAATTGCAGAGGTCCTGAAGAAGAAGGGTCAACACTGCAAATATTGACTTGCTGCATTAACTCATTCTGTCAATATAAGCTTTTGTTACTCATAATATGATTGCAATTATATTTCTGTATGTAATAAAAACATCTGACAAACACACATAAAAAACAGAGGGCAGCAGATCATGTGAAAATATAATATTTGTGTCATTCTCAAAACTTTTGGCCATGACTGTACAGATAGACTGACGAAGAAAAACGAAAACTAAAAAAAACCCCTTGCACTCACGGAATCTTAAGGACCTTTCATCACTTAGGGCACATGCGGTTTTACATACTGATATAAAGTCGAGAGTGCGCCGAATTCAGGACTCCAGGTGAAGAGCTAAAGGTGCCGGTACCGTAGCTCTTCACCGTCAGAAGGGCGTTCCTGACAGTCAGTCAGGAACGCCCTTCTTCAAAGCAGCATCTATAGTGCTGTACAGTGAGAGCAGTGAGGATCGTCCCCCCAGTACTGGTCTATGGACGAGCACTATCAGGAGAGGAGGGGGCGTTCCTCCCCGCTCTCACAGTACAGCACTATAGGTGGTGAAGAGCTGCGGTACCGGCACCCATAGCTCTTCACTAACCTAAAGTTAGTTTTAGCTTGCTGTAATTTGTTCCAAATTTATCAATTGTTTTACATGAAATTTTATAAATTTGGTGCATCTTTAAATCTAATCCTTATTCACATAATAGTGATGTTTTTGACATATCTAATAACGGTTTTTCATTTTTAATGGCTGTTTTTCCTGTGTTTCCTTTTATCTGTTTTCCATGGCCAAGTGTGATTTGTTTTGCATCAGTTTTTAAGTGTCAGTGAAAATAACAGATGAATTTAATTGGTTTCTCTTTTTTTGACCCAACCCACTCATCCATTTTTAACAGATCTAAAACAGCTGTCAATCTGTCTTACATAAATAATAAAATAGATCTATTGATTTATATTGGGTCCATGTGTCCGTAAAAATGGACAAAGATAGAGCATGTCTGTTTTTTGGACAGTCGATAAATATTGTCAGTTAGAAAAACGGACATGTGAATAGACACTTTCAAATAAATTTGTTCTCCAAACGGTCATGTGACGGATGTCACAAAAACACATGGCCATTATTCATCACTGTGTCAATCAGGCCTGGTTCACATCTGCGTTCGGTAATCCATTTGGGGAGTCCGTATGGGGACTCCCCCGAACGGACTATGAACGCATTGGCAAATGGTGAGATTATGAAAGCCCACAGACCCCATAGTATATAATGGGGTCCAAGTGCTTTTCGCGCACTGTCCACATAGAACATGTGGACAGAAAAGTACTTCATGATCTACTTTCCTGTCCGTGTGACTCATGCAGAGACCGCACAGAAAGCACATGGACCCCATTATAGTCTATGGGGTCCGTGTGCTTTCACTGCACACCGCTTGTCAATGCGTTCGATATTCCGTTTGGGTGGGTCCCCATGCAGACTCCCAGAACGGATTACCGAATGCAGATGTGAACGAGGCCTAAGACCAAACTCTTCATTTCTGTCCTGAGATGTTACTCCACTTTCTATGCTGCACACTTTCCGGAGTGAGATTGCGACAGTTTTGGCAACTTTTTCAACCCCATTTGATCACTTGTTTGTATATACAGATAGAAAGGCTACTATCTCGCCTTAAAAAACTTTGTGAAAACAACTCAAGAAGGCACTTTTGTCATTTTTTTTCTTAACTCCTCTAGTGAACAGATAGATGGTTTTTAGCGGCACGTCTTTTTCGTGGTCTAAAGTGGAGAAAATTGGCATAAATTGTAACTGCGACTTATTCAGCCATACATTATAGTACTCCCATTTGTGTACATAAGGATGGACAATGCGAGATACAGTATGGCCACTTCCTCTCATTTACCTCCCACCATATCCAATTTCCAGATGATCCAATCTATATGGGGATCTCCAACCATCCCCATGACAGCAGATGTCAGGGTACAGAACAATCACACATTGCATTTCAACAAGTGTGCATGTTTATGATGGACTTGGGTGGAATACAGTACCTGCTGACAGCTTTACATGGCCAACACTAAACCTTAGCGCCCTAATTCTAAAGCTGGTCAGGATCAGTTTCATGGGTCAACATTCCATTGGGGAATAAATCTGGAATGTAACATGTCCAATGCTTTGGACCTGGGAAATAAGAGCTGCCAATGGTATCTGGCTAAAATGAGGCAAGGGGGCAGCTGTTGGCCTACAACTGTTCCATGTGCAAGGCCAACCTAAGGGTCCATGCACACAACAGTGTTTGACAGCACTAGAATCAGTTCTTTCCTATGGGCTCATGTACACGTCAGTTTTTTTCAACAGGGTATGGGTCCATAGCAGATTTGGCAATGGGGCCCTAAAGCTTCAAGTTACACCTCGTCATCGACGTCTGTGGATCAGTGGGTGGTACTCGGATGCAATTTCTGTGCCATTAACAGAATACAATTTGCCACAAGTACCATTATATTCTGCTGACAGGTTTACAGAATGGCAACAGGAAATGAGAAGCTTTTTTTTTTTTTTTTCTTTTTTCCCCAATATAAAAATTTGTAAAAATGAAAAATTGTCAAATATTCACCTTAAAATTCCCTGCTATTCTCGCTCCATGGCCCCCACCACTCTTTGGTTACAGCCAGTGTTTGGCTGCTGAAGTCACCTGGTTACAATGAGGGGTCTTGTAGCTGAACGGAACAATTTATTATTCCTTACTAGAGATGAGCGAGTAGTATTCGATCGAGTAGTTATTCGATCGAATACTACGGTATTCGAAATACTCGTACTCGATCGAACACTACTAGCTGTTCGAAGTTAGGATTCGATGCAGAACCAGCGTTGATTGGCAGAATGCTATACATTGCCAATCAACGCTGCTTCTTCTCTTACCTTTAGAAGTCTTCTCCGTGCAGCGTCCCCGCATCCTCTTCCGGCTCTGAATTCACTCTGCTTAGGCATCGGGCCTGCGCAGTCGGCTCTGCCTAGGCCCGATGCCTAGCAGAGTGAATTCAAGGCCGGAAGAGGACGCAGGGATGCTGCGCAGGGAGAAGAATCCAGCCCGACCCTCACTCATGGACTTGGTAAGTATAATTTGATCGAATGTTGCCTACCCCTGAAACGAGCATTTCCCCCCATCCTATTAATATTATAAATGTGAAAGTTTGTGGGTTTGTGAGTTTGGATGTTCGGATGTTTGTTCCTCAATCACGGAAAAACTGCTCGACCAATTTGGCTGAAATTTTCCACAAACATAGTTAATACACCCGATTGCGCAATAGGCTACTTTTTGTCACAATAGCGCACATACGTTTGTGCCAGGACCCCCACAAAACCCAAACTCACACCACTATCTCTGTAATCTCACACACTTTGGACCATTACAAGCCACAAAATTCCTATTGCCCTCTACAGCCTCGCCCCTAACCCCACACAATCACATATACATATACTTTACCACTTTGCCCCTCACCTTAACGATACTCCAGGAGGCTCTCTTTAACGCTCCGGAGCAGCCATGTTTGCCGACCCCCACCGCTCTGACAATCCACGACACCGCCCACCCATGTCAATACCCCTAGGCGGTCTAATAAATGCAAAGAAAAAAGTTTACAAAAAGTAAAAAAAATATAAAAAAAATAAATAAAAAGGATTACAAATTCAAATCACCCCCCTTTCCCTAGAACACATATAAAAGTAGTTAAATACTGTGAAACACATACATGTTAGGTATCCCCACGTCTGAAATCGCCCGCTCTACAAAGATATACAAATATTTTTCCTGTTCGGTAAACACCGTAGCGGGAAAAATGGTCAAAAGTGCCAAACCGCCATTTTTTCACTGTTTTGATTCTGATAAAAAAAATGGATAAAAAGTGATCAAAGCAATAACATTTCCCGAAAATGGTAGAACTACAAAGTACACCCGTTCCCGAAAAAAAAAACGCCCTATACATCCCCGTACACGCACGTATAAAAAAGTTACGGCTGTCAGAATATGGCGACTTTTCAAAAAATAATTTTTTAACACAGTTTTGGATTTTTTTAAGGGGTCAAAATGTAAATAAAACCATATAAATTTGGTATCCCCGGAGTCGTAACGAAACACAGAATACAGGGGACAGGTCATTTTGGCTGCACAGTGAACGCCGTAAAACCAAAGCCCGTAAGAAAGTCGCAGAACTGCATTTTTTCTTCAAATCCACCCCATTCTGAAATTTTTCCCTGCTTCCCAGTACATTATATAGAATAAATAATGGTGGCATCATGAAGAAAAATTTGTCCCAGGAAAAATTAAGACCTCATATGGCTCTGGGAGCGGAGAAATAAAAAAGTTATGGGGTTTAGAAGGAGGGGAGTCAAAAACGAAAATCAAAAAATGCCATCGGCGGGAAAGGGTTAACTTCAAATACTTCTGTCCCAAAGTCACTATGTAAAGTTTCTCACAACACCGTATAGCAGCTCTAATACAAAATAACTTCAACACAAAAGTCTCACGTATTCTCTGAATTACAGCAACAACAAGATACAAAGTTACATTTCATATCCCATCCCTTATACACACTACGAAAACCCTACCCGTGCCTGTATATACCTAATGCTACAATCACCGCAGACGAAGTCGCGGGTAACAGCTAGTAGACTATAAACCCGTTTGAACAGTCGAACAGTGTGTGGCTGTTCGAATCAGATTTCGAATCTCAAACATTTTAGTGTTTGCTCATCTCTATTCCTTACATTTTCAGAAATTCACTTAGAACTATTGACATTTTTGCTATAGATGTTGTATAGTATCTTCTTTACCACGCACTCTATGGCTGCTCACTTTTCCTGGCTCAGTCATTGGCTCAGCTTCATAAAAATAAACCATTAAAGTCTGTCCAGATCTGCGAAGCATCTGCATTGGCTTCAGCGGATAAAGTAGTTAGGTATGTTTTATGTGAAATCCCAACATTTCTATTTTGTTTCTTGTGTTACTAGAGAGAATTTTGGAGGAGTGAAAATGCATGGATACAAAACAACTAAATTTGTTTTTAACATGGCTGCCAGCGTTGGCTTCTTTATCAGGTGTGTGCTGGAAAAAACGCAACACGCGAAAACTTAAGTCCATCTTGGCTACGCACTTTCCCATGTGCTTTGGAAGCAATTTCCATGGATGTTTCATGCACTGAGCGCCTATTGTGCTAGTAGTACAATGCATAGAAAATAGGTCACGCCACATTCTTAAATTTCAAACGCAACATTAAAATTTTACAATGCACTGATGTCAACATAACCACAGATTCTTATTTGTCCAACTTTACAATATGAAAAGCACATTGAATAAAATCATGAATGGGCCATAGATACGCCAACCTAACAGCAGAGAGTCAAACTGATGTTTTTAGTAGAAAATTAATAGAAAAGATACAAAAAATATGTGCAAATAAAATAAATTAATAATATTTTTTTCCCCAATAATTTTATACTCTGTAGACTGTTAGGGAAACTAATATATATGTATAGTCAGACTCACAACAACGGCAAACAAGTCTTGTGTATAGTGCTGAGAAAGACATTTGCCATACGGCTGTCCACGCAGAAGTCTGTCATAGATCTCTAGGGCGCCATACGCAAGCAGTCTTTGGTTGATTTAGTTTCCACTAGAAGTAAAATGTACGCTTAGGACATGATGTAGGCAATGTGGAATATTGCAAGCATACTGTATGTGTTTGGGAATAGGGTATACTATAGGCAATGAGGCATATAGGGATACATATTACGTATTGACTGGCACTACTATAACTAGCGTTATATTTTGTAACGATTTTGGTTTTTAGCATATGGACTCTGTAGCTGACACTATTACAAGGTCACTTGTATGTGTGATGTAACCCCCTCACAGGAGTTACTAATGGTTATTTGGCCATATGGGGTGGTCACATAATGATGAGAAGAACAGGGGACTGCCTCCTCCCTGTGAGGTGGTGACGCAAGTGCACTAGTGTTTCTTTCAGTCCCCCTTTCTCCTCATCACTAAGGGACCCCTCAGGAATATGAAAGCTATTTCCTATCCTGTGGATAGGGGTGTCTTTAATGGGACACCCATTGTCAATTTGATGTATAATTTACTTAAGGCTCTGGAATAAATCATAGTAATTCTGCCAGTGGTGTAAAATGTATGATAAATTCTCGCCAGCAATGTGACACATTGAATTTCCATTTGTGGACAAGGAATACATGTCTTTAGTAGGACAACCCTTTTAATTTATTAAGAGGAACATAATAAGGACTATCAAATGAAAACAACCTCTCTCAACAGGTTGGAACCCCTGGAGATCAGCTCTTATTGCTATATCTTTACATTAACAATTTAATGGCCAACCGTGTACGCTTACCCAGCAGTATTCTGCTCAGTATTTTGCATCAGTGTTTTTATGCTATATAACCAGAAAAAAATGCAGAGAGTGTAATGAACAGAATTGCACTCTTCTGTGTTTTGGATCCACACCGAGTTTTGGCTTAAAAATAATGATGCAAAATACTGAGCACAATACCACCATGTGAATGAAGCCAAATCCTTGGCTAGGGGTTGTGTCCACCAGGGTTGCTTTTATCATTGGCTCTAGTATGTTCTTATGGGAAATATGGAGCGACTGACCTTCCCTAATGTAGGAAAGTATGGGTTATTTCATACACATGCAACTTAATAAAAATATGGCTACTGGCACAGCAGAATAGGATTCCTCATGGAGAAGACAATAGACCATATTCTTCTGAATACACTGTGCTATGTTTCACATGTTAAACCAGCTAGTGTCGAAGAGATGACAATGTCCAGCGCTAGTCTACAAATGGGAGACATTTCCCCATTCTCTTTATGACTTACAGAGACATTAACCAAAGTACAGTACGTTGCACTTTCCTTATATTCATTAGCACAGGGCACTGGGTTACTTGGCCGCTTTCTTTGTGTTCGACTAGTAAAGTGCCTCCATATTTATCTAAGGTTTGGACTTTGTTTTCATTTAATAAAAGTCTCGCTATTGTGTTGGCTTAAAATATTATGTATTAAAATGGAAATATATGCTCTAACCATAGCTTCATGCAAGACATTACTTGAGACGAAACAGATTTCAGCCGTAGCTCTCGGGTATTAACTAATTAAACTTTCAGAAGTCATTTCGTGCTGGGCGTCCCCCAAAACAAACTGAGCTGAGTAGAAGCATTAAGTTTAATAGGCATACTACCAGTATCTTGTGTAGCTATCCTGACCACGTACCATATGGATCTGTACATTGCTTAGACTGTACTTTAATGTAAAGCAGTGAATAGGTTGCACAGCATCGTTCTATAAACATATGCTGCAATATAAATGAATAATATAGAACAATAAAGATGGCAGAAACATGACTGTGTCTTATATCCACCAACCCTGGACTCTTACCAGTAGAATACCCTACTGTTATTATGCTGGCTTCACATTTGTACTGGAGTCTTTGTTGCAGACTCCACCGCAGAAACCACCAAAAATCATTGGAGAAAAATGTTCTGATTGGAGGACTTTCAGTTTGAAAACAGGGGGCACTGGTGGACTCAGTGGCGTAACTAGGAATGGCGGGGCCCCTTGGCGAAATTTTGACATGCCCCCCCCCTCCGACCAACACCAACGCCGAAGACCTCGACCGACCCCCCCCTCCACATTCCTGCGCGCTCTATTATGCCTCATAGTGACCCCTGCACACAGTATTATCCCTATAGTGGCCCCTGCACACAGTATTTTACCCCATAGTGGCCCCTGCACACAGTATTATGTCCCACTGTGGACACCCATAAACAATTATTATACTCTGGGGTCTTTTCAGACCCCAGAGTATAATAATCGGAGACCCAGGGGAAGAAAAAAAAACTCTGTCACTCACCTATCTTCCGGCTCCTACGCTGTCGGCCTCCGAAGTAGTCCAACTTCAATGACGTCAGACATCACATGACCTGGGACGCAGGATGTCAGTTCAGCCTCTCTGACTGGACTCTTATCTCTTATCTTATTTAGGAGAACATAGAGGGAATGATATGACTGAAGCAGTCAGGGATGGTGCTGACTCTAGCTGAACATGTTATGCTGTGCTGAGGCACTATGGGATTTATAGCAGAGCACAAAGGAAGAGAAAGCAGGGGGCATCTAAAAATCAAGATATGGTCCTTTTAGAAGTAGAGAAGGGACACAGTGTGGTATATAGTCAGGTACGCTGTGTGGCTTTCTGGCTGGCGGTCCTCTTTAACCCAGTATTAAGGGGTTATTCACAACTATAGCAACAGGATATGCCATATATTTATTGATGCAAGTCCTAACTGGGACTCACACCCATCACCAGTTCTGCCTGATGGTTGCTGTGAATGCTAGTACCATGAACAGCCAAGCTAGTAAGGATCTATAAATAAATATATATATGTACATTCAAGAATTCCCACGAATTGAGGGAGTGTGGACGAGTTAGGGGATCCCATGTCTGTGTGGTCTCTGATAACACTGGTCATTCTACCACTGACTGACAGGGCACTTTCCAACATTATCCCCTTTGTTCTTACTATCCCCTTTTTGATCTTTAGTACTTACATGTCAAAGAGAAAGACGTGTTTTATCAAATTGAAGAAAGTTACATTTTGCTGAACTTAATCTCTGATAAAAGGATTGCAAATGAAGTCAAATACGTAAATCTTTCTGCCACACAAAACATTTCCCTCCTCGCTGACCTAGGAGCGATTTGTGCACATCTTGTTTGAATTTATCATCTGAAGTTTGTCTTTTACTTTTTGCAGAGAAATCTCACATCGCACAATGTAGTGATCTTAGTGCATGAATAAAACCACATGATCGGCGTAGACAGCGCAGGCATAAAAATGGGAAGAAGCAGGAATTATTATCTGATGAGAGATGTGTGGCTTTGATCCATCAGTCTCTGCCTCATGTCAACGAAATCTGAACCAGCTCCTTAAGAGTCTAAAACTTCCTCCATTTCACTGATCTCTTCTTTAAAAAATGGTTTCCTTAGTCACACGGATGAAAACATTTAGTCAACTGGAGCTACAAACTGTATGTGAGCTGAAGTCTCCAGTTTTTATGATTTTGGTGGATCACACGTAAAGAGAGAACGCAAATATGGTGTCATAACAGACCATTGAGGTTCACAGAACAGGAAGTTGGCAAGATGGTTCCATAATGGTCTGAAATATCAAAGTGGCACCGTGCTGTGAATCAAAAGGTCAAATTCTACATAGGGTGTTATATACAGTCCTATGAAAAAGTTTGGGCACCCCTATTAATCTTAATCATTTTTAGTTCTAAATATTTTGGTGTTTGCAACAGCCATTTCAGTTTGATATATCTAATAACTGATGGACACAGTAATATTTCAGGATTGAAATGAGGTTTATTGTACTAACAGAAAATGTGCAATATGCATCAAACCAAAATTTGACCGGTGCAAAAGTATGGGCACCTCAACAGAAAAGTGACATTAATATTTAGTAGATCGTCCTTTTGCAAAGATAACAGCCTCTAGTCGCTTCCTGTAGCTCTTAATCAGTTCCTGGATCCTGGATGAAGGGATTTTGGACCATTCCTCTTTACAAAATAATTCAAGTTCAGTTAAGTTTGATGGTCGCCGAGCATGGACAGCCCGCTTCAAATCATCCCACAGATGTTCAATGATATTCAGGTCTGGGAACTGGGATGGCCATTCCAGAACATTGTAATTGTTCCTCTGCATGCATGCCTGAGTCGATTTGGAGCGGTGTTTTGGATCATTGTCTTGCTGAAATATCCATCCCGGCGTAACTTCAACTTCGTCACTGATTCTTGAACATTATTCTCAAGAATCTGCTGATACTGAGTGGAATCCATGCGACCCTCAACTTTAACAAGATTCCCGGTGCCGGCATTGGCCACACAGCCCCAAAGCATGATGGAACCTCCACCAAATTTTACAGTGGGTAGCAAGTGTTTTTCGTGTAATGCTGTTTTTTTTGGATGCCATGCATAACGCCTTTTTGTATGACCAAACAACTCAATCTTTGTTTCATCAGTCCACAGGACCTTCTTCCAAAATGAAGCTGGCTTGTCCAAATGTGCATTTGCATACCTCAGGTGACTCTGTTTGTGACGTGCTTGCAGAAACAGCTTCTTTCTCATCACTCTCTAATACAGCTTCTATTTGTGCAAAGTGCGCTGTATAGTTGACCGATGCACAGTGACACCATCTGCAGCAAGATGATGCTGAAGCTCTTTGGAGGTGGTCTGTGGATTGTCCTTGACTGTTCTCTCCATTCTTCTTCTCTGCTTTTCTGATATTTTTCTTGGCCTGCCACTTCTGGGCTTAACAAGAACTGTCCCTGTGGTCTTCCATTTCCTTACTATGTTCCTCACAGTGGAAACTGACAGATTAAATCTCTGAGACAACTTTTTGTATCCTTCCCCTGAATAACTATGTTGAACAATCTTTGTTTTCAGATCATTTGAGAGTTGTTTTGAGTAGCCCATGATGCCACTCTTCAGAGGAGATTCAAATAGGAGAACAACTTTCAATTGGCCACCTTAAATATCTTTTCTCATGATTGGATACACCTGGTTATGAAGTTCAAAGCTCAGTGAGGTTACAAAACCAATTTTGTGCTTCAGTAAGTAAGTAAAAAGTAGTTAGGAGTATTCAAATCAATAAAATGATAAGGGTGCCCATACTTTTGCACTAGTCAAATTTTTGGTTTAATGCATATTGCACATTTTCTGTTAGTACAATAAACCTCATTTCAATCCTGAAATATTACTGTGTCCATCAGTTATTAGATATATCAAACTGAAATGGCTGTTGCAAACACCAAAATTTTTAGAACTAAAAATGATTAAGATTAATAGGGGTGCCCAAACTTTTTCATAGGACTGTAATAGGGGCACAATATGATATTCTGTGGCAATAGGTTAATGGGGTTTTCTAGCTACATAAAAATTGGTGTCAATGGGCTGCAAAAAATAAAAGGTCTTGTGCTGCTCATTAGTCCACTGCTATTGCCGATCCATTGTTGCCCAGCTCCGCGCTGCTCAATCTACTGGTAAATAATGATATTGTAACATACCTTTTATTTATCTAAGACTCTAGATGTCTAGGTGAAAATTTTTCAGAGACTAGCCCTACAACCAGGGGTGTATCTACCGGAATAGCAGTGGTAGTGGATGCCACAGGGCCTGGGACAATAGGGGGCCCGCTGATGTGTTGTTTTTTTTTGTTTTTTTTTATAGGCCGTTATCTGCTGGAGTAATCCCAGTAGGTAACGGACCCTATTTACTTTACCAATCCTCACTCCTGCTCATGGCCGCCAGAACTTCCCCTTCTGTGGCTTTGATGCGGCAGGATCAGGGATTGGTAAATAAGGCCGCTGGCCTGTGAACCCTACAAACACTGCTATCATTATACTCCGGGGTCATATGACATAGGTCTGGGGGAGGTCCCATGTGAAATGTTTGCCTCGAGGCCCCGCCATTCCTAGTTACACCGCTGCCTACAACAAAGGATATGTGCTAATCCTCCAGTAAGACCTGATGTTTACTCACATAAAGCAGATTTGTTGCAGTGATTTCTGAAAGAAGTCTACAGTGTACGAATATATTCAGCTTTTTATACCACTAGTAAAGCGTGCCTCCCATTATAAAAATCATGAACTGTACAGGTAAATATAGGAAAGTTTGTAATATTTCTTATTAAAGAAACAGTCATCAGAACGTCCTCTTAATATCAATGTCACTCTCATAGGAGAATTAGCATAATTATACATGTGACTTATAGCCAACTATAAAGAACATTATATAGCCTAAACATCGGGCCTGTCTCCCTTATCACGCTATTTTGACTCTTGTCTAAAACAATGTTTCACAAGACCCCACGTGAAAATGTCATCAATAAAGGAATTAGTTACCTATTAGTTAACTCATAGATACCATGGGATCACAATATATTAGCAATAGATTATTAATAAAAACTATAGAGATTATTTTTCTTGATCAGCTTGTAAATGAGAACACTGCTAAAACTTTAAGGATGTGACTCTAATGCTACACAGACTGAAGCAATAAATCAGTCAGCTTGAGCCATCAGCCTCCTCTTCCCCTCTCCGTAGACTTCTTTTTTTATTCAAAAACCCCTCTCCATAGACTTCTGTGTGTGAGGCTGAAGATGGAATAGGAAGCTATTAGGGTATGTTCACATAAACGAATCTGTCGTGGATTTGGGGGGTGGATTTCGCCTGCGAATCCACGTCAGATTCTGCCCAGAATCTGCCTCTCATTATTTTCAATAAGAGGAACAGATCGCAGCAGGATAATGAAAAAGGAAGCATACTGCTCAATTTTCTGCGGATTCCGTGTCTTGAGACTGCCTACTGATAAGGCTCATTCATCTGGACCTAATCAGCAACGGTAAGCCATGACAGAATGGTGATGCCCTGTGATGGTTAGTCTGCGGCCGAGGACAGCGGTGGAAAATGAAGAAGAATTCTTCTTCATTTTCCGCTATGTAAACTTACCCATAGAGATAAGGAGAAGGAGGGCAGTCTAATAAGTGAAGAAGGAAACATATTTCTTAAATAAGATATATTACCTTACTTTCACCTGTAGCCATTGCTCATGTGGTCTCCTGCCAGTGTTTGGTTACATTCCAGGGACACCAATGTAGAGGGACCACTGGAACATTAGTGCTGAAGATGGGGATTAAAGGAGTTTTCCAATAACATTTATGACATATTAATCCGCAGTCTCTGTGATTGGAGGAGGGGGTCACACATGTTCGGCTCTCTCCAATTATTTCTATGTGAGCTCTTAATACAGCTAAATATACTTGTTTTCAGAACGCCAACAAAAGTGAATGGAAGGAGCTGCACATGTCTAGTCACTATTTGGTTTGTATTTACAATGGGGTACGGATATTGGGTCCCCAATTTCTGAAACACTATAAGATGCCATATATTTCTTTCTGCACCAACCATTATCTTACTTGCTTAGAAAGAGATACAAATCCCAAAGCACAATGACATTGGGTTAAGTGATAGTTGTTGCTAACAACTATTATATTTAGCAGAAAAGCATCAGATCTGTTTGTTAGGATCGTAAATCTGGTTACACGGCTGTACATTGTGGCTGGGCCGCCTCAGCTTCATGGTCCATTTCCAGAATCAGTCACCACCTTGTTAGTTATTTGCCGGAGACCGTGCGCTGGAGCCAGAACAGTCCTGGACAGATCACTGCAGGCAGCGCAGATGTAGTGACACAATGCTGCCTGCAGTACTAATATATTGCGATACCGTCATCAATATCAAACACTAAGCAGAAAATATACACATACCTATTGATGTAACTCAGCGCAACATATGTAGGCTGCTGAAGTTCCTGCTTCTCCAAGACGCGAGGATCTGTGTCTGTAATATAAACAGCGAGTAATTCTGTTAGACCACATGTATCATCATTTTTTCTTTATTATTCATGTTATGTAAATATAACATTATGTAATGATATAATCTCCAAGTGCAGATTTGTTACATGTACAAATTTGCATCCAGGGCAAGCAATGGGATGGCGGATTTATTCAGCTCTAATGGAACATTTATTTTGCTCCCTCTAGTGGCCGCCTTTGCATCATACCGTTAGGTTGAACTTGATGGACTTACGTATTTGGCCTAACTTAGAAGCTGAGCTGTTCAAACCTAATACAATAAGGTGATATAAGGTCTTTATAGTTCAGGGGAGCCTTGTGACATGGCCATTGTTAAGACTGATATAGGAACAATTAGTCTTAATACATACCCCCATTGGTATTTTATTCTCTGATTCGTGATAATGGTAAATCATGGGCAACCACTCTTTCCCTTACTTCTCTATTAAGAGCTGTCACTGCTTCTCACTATGTACTGAGTAGGGCTTGCCACATACACAAGTGTTTTTCACAATTTTATTATTATTTTTTAAAAAAATAGTTGTTTCAATTGCAAAAATTGTTGCTAACAGACAAATAGTCTTCCCTCTCCATTATTGAAATGTTTCTGTAGGTGACACATAGGGGCAGGAGCTAGTGCCTGTGATGTGTACATGGAAGTGGCCTGTTTAATTTTATTCTAGTCTTACTTTTCAATTATTTTTTTTTTTACACTATGTGCCCATAAGCCCATAATAGACCTATGGGGAGGGAGGTGGGGTTGGGATTTAAGGCTGAGTTCACACTACCGCCAAACACCAGGGAAAGTGGACAGGGTTCGGCTTGCCAGTGGTCAGCTTTAACACCCATTCATTTGAATGGGTTTTTAAAGGTGACCACCGGTGTCCGTATGTGGTCTCTGTGCCTGGAAACCAATTTTTTTGCAGGGATACAAAGTCCTG
Source organism: Leptodactylus fuscus (assembly GCF_031893055.1). Taxonomy (NCBI): domain Eukaryota; kingdom Metazoa; phylum Chordata; class Amphibia; order Anura; family Leptodactylidae; genus Leptodactylus; species Leptodactylus fuscus. The sequence goes on along the minus strand of NC_134268.1, from coordinate 176,963,921 downwards.
CATGGACAACTTTTTTTCTGTGCAAAAAACCCCCAAAAAAACGGTTTCCAGGAGGAGAGGCCGCATATGGACACCGGTGGTCACCTTTAAAAACCCATTCAAATGAATGGGTTTTAAAGACGTCCCCTGTCCAGATTCCCCGGGGTTTAGGACAGAAACCCGGGGACGGACAGTGGCCGTACTGTGAACGGTACCCAGCCTAACACGACTTTTTTGCTGATTTCCCCTCATTGAGCGTCATGCTTATAGCAATCAGGCAGGGACGGGTTGCTACGATTCAGGCCTTATTCACACGCCTGGATTTCACATATATATGGCTCCTTTTATTTGCCATTAATTTCAATGTGTTTAATCGGACATGTTTTTTTTGTTGATCTTTTTTTTTTATGAATGCATCACATCAATAAACGTTTATGGATCTGTGAAAAATGACGGATGGCATCCATTATTCACAGAGACATTCAAAATATAGAAAATTAAAATAAAAATCAGCTCTTCACAGACAAGCAAAGTGGATCAACCACGGACAGCATAACATTCGTAAATGAGCAGGTGCAGTCCACGAAATGAATGGACTGTGGCTGAGCACATGTGAATAAGGCCATACTTTTCTTTTGCGATTCGCACATATCTATATACCATATACCAGTATTTTTGATACAATTTTCAATTATTTTAATTTTTTATTTATACACCTGTATTTTTTTTTAAATTTCCATCTATGTAACAATGTAACCATCTCCTACCCCAGTCATTACGTCTTTGTTTTCCTCCAGCAAAGTTTCCAACCACTACTTTGTTTGCCCCAGTGCTTAGTATAATTTACTATGACTCTAGGTGACATATTATAAAAATATGCTATTAATTCACCATTAAGATTCTGATTAAATATGACTGTTCATTCCGCCATATATTTTCCTTTTGTCTTTGCACAGGGAATGGAGCGAGATATATATCAGCGCATGGAAATAAGCTGGCGTACAAAATGCACTGCGGCACTCACAAATTCTGCTACTTTGTGATTTGTGCTTTCTGACAGTTGCAAATAATGTTCATTCAGCATTTTATCAAACTCTACCTTGCATCAGTGTGCTGTAAGCCCACTGCCTCTAAATCCAGCTACCTAGAAAAAACATGTCATCTGAATCATACATATTCCTCCTAAGTTCGGCCTGTTTTATTATGTTGCCAACCATGCTCCATAGGATATATATTACTGGCTGAAATTGACTGTCAAAGTGTATCTGTTCCCTGCCACAGGCTTGGAAAGGTTTAACCCTTGGCGCTCCTGAGACTCCAGCAATGCCTTACCTCACTGCAATTAATGGCAACGTTTATGGCAGGGAACCAATAAAATATTTATGTCTATAGAACTTCAGCAGTTTCTCCAGCTTCTTAAAGTAAAATTGATTTTTGCTTAAAAAAGTTTGTTAATGTGAATTAGTTGACCTAAACTGAAATGTTGGGGACTTTCCAAGTCTGTTTATCAAGACTCCTGGCAATTATTGTAAAACCATCTAATGTAATAAAATAGAATTATCAGGATAATATAAGGAATGAATCCCTTAAAGAAAAAAACACGTTTAAAGGTTTTCTGGGACTTAAGACTGATTCTTAGGATGGGTCATAAGTATGAAAATTGTGCGGGTCCAACTTCTACCATTCCATACATTCAGTTGTTTGAATGGCCCACAGCACAGCGCCTTAGACGTTGTAGTGGCTGTGCATGGCATTGCGGCTCCATTAAATTTAAATTGCTTGGTATTGGCATATTTTTTACAGATTTAAGAAACCAGTATATAAAAAATATTGCAGAAATGATTACTTCTAAATTTGTAGGGGTAGAGGTACCAATGTCAATGGCATTATACTAGTAATGTTGGATAGAGAGAGATAGATTGATAACGATAGGAGAGAGATAGATAGATAGATAGATAGATAATAGAGATAGATAGATAGATAGATAGATAGATAGATAGACAGACCAAGATAGATAGATAGATAGATAGATAGATAGATAGATAGATAGATAGATATAAATAGATAGATAAATAGATAGATTATAGATAGATAGATAGATAGATAGATAGATAGAAAGACTGACCAATATAGATAGATAGATAGATAGATAGATAGATAGATAGATAGAAAGACTGACCAATATAGATAGATAGATAGAGATAAATAGATAGATAAATAGATAGATTATAGATAGATAGATAGATAGATAGATAGATAGATACCATAGCTAGATAGGTATACTGACCAATATAGATAGATAGATAGATAGATAGATAGATAGATAGATAGATTATAGAGGTAGAGACAGACAGAGAGAGAGAGAGAGAGAGAGAGATATAGATAGATAGATAGATAGATAGATAGATAGATAGATAGATAGATAGATAGATAGATATCATCTAACATAAATAGAGAATACAGGAACTCATACAAGTATTTGGATGGCTGTTGCTGAAATGTATGATAGAGGTCAGCAGTGTCACAGTAAGCCTGGAAAGATCTACATTTTCTTCTGTATACAGCCTGTTCCCACCACTAGATTTTTGATTGTTATACAGTTGGATAGAGCTATTACTATAAAGGTTTGTGGTACTATAAAATGGTTTTTTTTCTATGATAGGTCATCCATGTTATATTAGTGGGGGTGCAACACATGACATCCGTGCTGAAAAGCTGTTCGGAATCGCCAGTGATGTCACATTCATCTGACCAATGGCCATCTGACAATAGATGGTGCTGAGCTTAGTAAGCAGTGAAGAGCCGGTAGTGCATGTTCAGACATCTCTTCAGACAGCTGATCAGTGGGGGTACTGGGTGTTAAACCATTAGACTACATGCACATTAACGAGTATGTACGTTGAGGGCACCCAATTTTGAGCTCTGATAATCCTCAGATGACATCATCGGATTTGGGGGGTTCCATTTCACTCTGCATTGAAGCCACGGAGCGGAATAAGACCTGCTCTATAATCATGGAGTATTGGACCCCCCCATCGATAGAGACACAGCCTGCGCACTTGGTCATGTGTATGAATGCATAGGTCATCAATACTCTCCTGAATAAACTCTTAGAGTCAATTCACACGGAGAAAAAGGGTAAGGAATTTGGTGTGGAATTTTCCACGCTTAAAAAAAGGCCTCCCATTGACTTCAACGGGGGCTGCTAGCTTTTTTTTCCACTAGCGGAATTTTCCACTAGCGGAAAATTCCGCTAGTGGAAAAAAAAGCTAGCGGAAGCCATTGAAATCAATGGAAAGCTTTATTTTCAGAGTGGGAAATTCCACACCAAATTCCTCACCATTTTCCTCCATGTGAATGGACCCTTAAGGTATGTTCACACAGAGTTTTTGCAGGCGGATTTTGACGCGGAATCCGCCACAATATCCACCGGCAAAAAAGACTCCCATTCACTTCAAAGGGAGCCGCTCACTTTTTTTTCTCACTAGCTAGCTAGTGGAAAAAAAGAAGCGACAGGATACGCAGCTGAGTCAGCCGCGGCGTCCCTGGCTCAAGACGCACTCCTGTTTAGGCCTATTCATTCAGGTCTAATCAGGAGCGGGATGCTGCCACAGAATGCCGATGCACTGTATTGGAATCCCGTCGCGGCTAGCTGTGCCAAAAAAAAAAAAAAACACACGGCAAAAAACTTGCTACCTGGGGCCTTAGCCTTAGAGTGGGGCCGCAGACACAGCTTGTCCACGATATGTGGCCTAGACCTGGGTAAAGTGGAAAAAATACTGGGGGGGGGAGGTTAAGACCGGCATATGGCACTGGCAGAATATGTACTTAATTCATGCCACGGTACATGCCACGTGATTAATTAGGTGTATCTAGCCGTGGTTATAATCTAAAACAAAAGTAGCATAAATGACTATGGCCCTAGTCTGTCCAAAGTCCTGTCCATACCTTGTGTGACAAGGGTGGCACAAAAACACTACCTGTGACTAAGTAGCATGTGACATTAAAAAGTTTTTCTGCCAAAAATGGCTTGGATTAAAAATGTATTCCTCCTACATCCCGGTTAAGTTTTTATTGTAAATCTTTTGTGCGTCTGGACACATTGTAACACAATATAAATACCCTTATAGATGTAACAAGTTCCATGAATCATTTACTACCCACAGCCCTGGCCCTGTATAGTATATAGAAGAGTTTATTGATGACTTAATGTAACAAATAGACAGCCAGCGATCTTGGCTATATTCATTAGAAAAAATGGTCAGTGGGCCAAGATTACCCAGAATCCCCCGGTCCATTGATTAGGCAGGTGTACAGAGTCCGCACATCTGTACATTGCCAAAAGGAAAAATGTGAAAGTCCTGTAGATGCCGGAGCTGAGCAGAATTAATAATGATAAATGTAGTTATCTCTAATGATTTCCTGACGTACATCGGGCACACACCAGAACAGCCTGACTTTGCACTTTTCAGCCAGTTAAAACACCAAATTCCTGGGACTTTTTCAATAAATTATTCTAAATCTGTACGAGCGCCGACCATTATTAAAAGGCTGCTCTGTAAATCATGCGGCGTTTTTTCATCTTCTGCCACTTTTACGATAGAAAAATATCTTCATCATATGAAATTATGTGCGTCTCGGCTGTTACCCACCTCTTCTCCATATCAATTATTACTGCACGGTAATGAGACGAGCCGCTATACGGGGATGAACAATTGGTCTTAACTATAACCTTTACAGCTGTCATGGCAGCCTCAAATATGCAATTAAAATGAAAAATAAGTGCGGGCAGAGGATTCATGCATATTACTTCTAATAACGTACAGATACAGACAACAGCAAGAGGGTGGCAGCACAAGCAACATTAATCAGAGCCCGGGGAGAAGTGCCCATAGGGCATACACCGGGCATCAAGGCTCAGAGCGCATGGCACACAATTTAGTGCTCAGGAAATACCAGTTTAGAGTCAGACGTCTTCTTTTTATTGTTTGATACATTTTCATTAACCTGTTCCGAAGAATTTGTCAAGTCTTCGACTGCAATGCTATTTACTTAAAGGGATAGCTCCCTCTACAATGCTAATACCACCTGGCGATACTCGCTAGTCCTGGATTATATTTTATTATATTTTTGTGTTGGGTTGTTCCCATGGATATGGATTAAGTCAATAGGCACAAAAATCAACATCAAATTAAATATATAATATTAATAATTATATAATATCATTAAAAATAATTGACTGTTTTATTTTGAAGCCAGAGCTGGCAACTTTTTTTTCTCACTACACCCAAACTGGTTCCACCTCTGCTTCTATAGCCCTGGATATTTCTCTTAGAAATTGTCAACTGGGTGTTACTAGTTGGGGGGGTGTCCTTGCACAGTATGACACTGTCTAGTCAGTGCTAACAGTACTAAACTGTGTAGGGAAATCTTTATTGTTAATGTAGATTGTGAGCCACATATAGGGATCACAATGTACATTTTTTCCCCTATCAGTATGTCTTTGTAGAATGGGAGGAAATCCACGCAAACACGGGGAGAACATACCAACTCCTTGCAGATGCTGTTCCTGGCGGGATTTGAACCCAGGACTCCAGTGCTTATCAATTTATTAAAAATTTCTAGTAGTAGAAGAAAAATGACACAACGAAAGGTTATGCAGAAAGATGGTCTAAATTTATTATTTCATAAGGAATACCAGTATTTACTAAGGGGGTGTTCGCACTTGCACCTGTGTCCACCCACTGGGTCTCTGTCCTACTCCCCAGAGAAACTGCATAGAGGACGGCTTTCTGGCGGTAAGTTTAAATACATTCATTTGAATGGGTTTTAAAAGCAAACCGCTGGGGTCCGTATGCAGTCTATCCGTGGGGAAACCGGTGTGGGCAGAAACGGGCGCAAGCGTGAATGCCCCCTAAAACAGACAGGAGAGGAGAGGGACAGGTCATCTTTTACATTATTTTCACCTTCTTTAAAAATATTGCCTATTGGAGTGGTTTACCCCTATTAGGGTTTTAGCATTGTATTAACGGACATGACCAGGAATTGTTTATTAATCTATCCTTTGGATAAATATCAGATCATCAATATCTTCACAGTATTAGGGCAACAGACCAGCCCCTGCCCGGATCAGCTATACAGGACTGTGTCCAATGCCCATACTATACAGTGCACAGAGCTGGAAGGAGATAGTTTTGTACATAGTATTACTGGGCCCCATTACAGCAGCTCAATTCCCATTGATGTCAATGTAACTGAACACGGTTACTTTACGTCTACAGACAGAGGCATCTGGTTGCAGCTATATGCAGTATATTGTATGGCCATCGGCTGCAGCCCCAAACAGCTGATACATGTAGGGCCAGCTCTCAGTCCGCTCACTTATCTGACATTTATGAACTATTCTAAGGGTAGACCATAAAAAAATTCCTGGATATCCCCTTTGAAGAGTCTTTGAGAACCTCCATGGGCACCTTAATGGCTGCTATATGTAGTTGTCCTCAGCTTCTGCTACCCGTGATGGAGACTACAGAAATATAATATTGACCCTACTATTTTCTCACTAACAACATTTATGATATATTGATTTACACTTTATATTTCTAGTTCAGATTCAGGGTGGTCCGGCTGCTGGGCCCCCTACAAATCCAGAGAAATGGAGGAGGAGGTCCGCTGTTTACAGAAGAGAGAAAAATCTATAGGAAATAAGGAAACAGCTCAGCTTTTCAGATAAATCTCCCCCTTGTAGTCTAGGGCTATGTAGCAGGAATTTATGTAGTTCTGTCAGCTTCACTGTATCAACATTATGAGCCATGTCTATTTTTCTGAAGGATTTACATATGAAATAATGAAAGTTATGTGCCACATCTCACTTTGTATCGCATGCAATTCCATTATTTTTATGGGGTGAGTAGTTGGTCCATAAGCCAAGTGCTGGCCAAAGTTACAGCAAGCTATTTCTAAAGCCAAGAGTCACGTCACATAGCAAAGTTGATGCTTAGGCTGAACAGACAGAAAAATAGGGGAAAGGTTTTGTCTTTGTTTTTTTAATGCGGAATTTTACTTATTGTTTCCAGAAACTATACTGTATGATTTTTAACATAAATAGCCAAGCTTCCTTTAATATATATATATATATATATATATATATATATATATATATATATATATATCGATAAGAGCTGCTTTAGCTGTACCTGAATGTAAATACAGGGAGTCTGGTGAGTGAATACTGGGTATTGAGATTTGGTAGGATGCCTATATTACAGGTCTGGGGTGTGAATACTGTAGCTTGTACAGGATCTGGTTTAAAGAATGAATATTTGGGTCTAGTATTAGAGTGCAACGCCAATCATAGAACAATCCTGGATCTCTTTACACTTCCCTTGGATCTCTATTGGCATGTTTCTACAGAAAATAAGGTTGGGGAGGGGAACTTCATACAGTTACATCTCGGACACTATAATACATAGAACCAGAAACGTATAAAAGAGGAGATTATCATCTGTAATACAACACTAAAGTTGGGGGCAAAATGTTGAAGTTCTATCTTTTTATTTCCAGAGATATTCTCAGTTGCTTCCAAACCCCACTGTGTTTACAACTGATGATATCGCCGGAAATAAAACAGCAACTTTTAGTATCATATGAAATGTGAGAATTTCTTCTTTTATACAAAACCAGAAGCAAGTTTCTATGTTTATTCCCAAGATATAACTGTATACCCCACAATCCTTTCCCATATACCGTACACAGTGAGAAGCAGGGTACAACTTTCAACAGAAAAACAAGGGAAAGAAAAAAAGGTCAGGATTTCACAGAAAGATGCCAACATTTGCTAATAAAGTAACTTATTAGTGACACTCTCTGCTAGGAAAATTCAAGTTTAGTTAGTCTTAAATAGCTTCTCCCCCCCCCCCCCCCGCTCTCCATAGACTCCTGTGTGTGTGAAGTGAATACGATATAGGGGCAACACGGTGGCTCAGTGGTTAGCACTACAGCCTTGCAGTGCTAGAGTCCTGGGTTCGAATACCGCCAAAAACAGCATCTGCAAGGAGTTGGTATGGTCTCCCCGTGTTTCCATGGATTTCCTCCCATTCTACAAAAAAAGAGACATGCTGGGTTAAAAAAAAAAAGTACATTGTGATCCCTATATGAGGCTCACAATCTACATAAAAAAGTGAATATGATATAAATAAACAGTCTAAGTGACCATAAGGGGGAAGAGAGCAGTTAAATGGAGAAGGAAACATGTTTCTGTAATAAGATATACTGCAAAGTTTTTTATATTTGCATGTACTATTTAAGAATTTTTGTTTTAAAGTTGAAGTTCAAGTTGAAGTATGTAGCATAAGGTATGAAAATTGGAATTGAGGTCTAATATGGGATATAATTAGGTATGAAAACTGGAGTTAAGTTTGGGGTGTGATCTGAGGTTTGGTCTATGATCCCAACATTGAGGACTGAATTATAGAGTTTGGTCTGGGGTTTGAATTTAAGGCATGGAATAATTTGGGGCTCAGAATTAAAGAGGCTATCACTAGAGATGAGTGAACACTATTCTAAACATCCGTTTTGAATAGCACATTCCCATATAAATGAATGGACGTAGCCGGCACGCGGGAGGTTAAGCTTCCATTCACTTCTGTGGGAGCGTTCTATTCGAAAAGGCTGTTTCGAATAGTGTTCTCTCATCTCTAGCTATCACACTTACTGTCCTTAATGTAAGGGCCTTATAATAAGGATAATATACAGGGGTTATTTAGAAAAAAGGTATATTCTGGAATTGTTCACCCCATGTTAAAACACAACCCAAATTCTGATAACCCATGGCATGTCAGTGTCCTTAGAAAAAAAAAAATTCAGATGGGAAATTCTCCTTTAATTCAGGACATGACCAGCGGCGAGGGACTACCGTTAATCACGAGCGAGTTCATTCTAGGGAGATACAGCAAAATGTCTTTCTGTTTTCGGCAGGAGCAAAAGTGTTCTAATTCTGAGCCGCACATAAAACAGATTTAATAAAAGGTCAAACCTGGAAGCCAACATGGAGAGCCGTGAATGAAACGAATCTATGGCTAACTAGCAGATCATTAGGCCTTTTTACATGGTGTAATGTTTTTGTAGCTTATGGTAATGTGGACTGATTTAAAAGCTATAATTATCTCCATGGCCCATGGCATTTATTAATGGCCAATTCAATTTGGCAAAAACCTTCATTAATCAAAGCAGCCAACGGTAGACCGCGAAGTAAGGTAGAAATAACAAGCCGAGTAAATCACCGGAGTGTTTAATAAATAGGCTGAAGGCTCCAAACCTGTATATATGCTTTCCCATAGAAAGGGAGAAATGGAAGGTGGAAGTTACTGAGCAATAGTACTTACTGTATACACACAGGTAATAATATAAAGAACATGCACAATTGTGTCCCGTAAGGTGTAGCAAGCTTGTATAATAAAAAAGTTTACAAAATACATCTATTTAAAAGGTATTGCATATTATATAGAAATATTGTGCTTTACTATATATAACTAGTTACATGTTACCTACATACAGATGTAGTAGAATTAATCCGAACTTCTGCAACTGGTTAAACTGATGCTTATCATCACAGAAGACAACAACAATACTACTAAAAGTCATTAAAAATGATTTTTCATTGGTATTTGTTGTCTTCTGCAATAGTATATCACAATACAGCAGTTTAACCAATTGCAGGAGTTTGAGTTAACTCTGCTATATCTGAGACTTAAAGGGATTGTCCAGACAGTTAAGAGTAGCCTATATGATCCGACAGGCTCATAAAGATGGGGCCAGGGGTTTGGGCCTGGTTACGACCCCCCGAATCATGTGATTGGAATCAGTGCTCCACCCCCTCTCTCCTTCTCTGATGTCACAGGGACTGGTTGAATATAGGACTAAACTAGAGGGTATTGTATAGCATAAAACTAAATGAAATCTGCCTAGTGATTGGTTGCTGTGAACAACTGCCTCAATCTGGGGTCCACATGGTGGCTCAGTGGTTAGCACTGCAGCCTTGCAGCGCTTGAGTCCTGGTGTTCAAATCCCGCCAAGGGCAAAAAAACATCTGCAAGGAGTTTGTATGTTCTCCCCGTGTTTGTATGGATTTCCATCTCATATTCCAAAAAAGACATACAGAGAGGGAAAAATGTACATTGTGAGCTCTATGTGGGGCTTACAATCTACATTAAAAAAAACCCAAAACAACTGCCTCAATCTGTGTAGCCTTCGCGGAAAGAAGGGGACATGAGAGAAACCTTTAAATATAAGGTAGATATACAGTTCAGGTTCAGTTTTTAATAAACACCCCCCAAAAAAAACCACAAGAACAAGGAGGAATTGGGGCAACACATTGGCTCAGTGATCAGCACTTGCAGTGCTGGAGTCCTGGGTTCGCATCCTGCCAAGGACAACATCTGCAAGGAGTTTGTATGTTCTCCCCATCTTTGCGTGGATTTCCTCCCATACTCCAAAGCCATACTGATAGTGGGAAAAAAAGTACATTGTGAGTCCTATATGGGGCTCACAATCTACAAAAAAAAACAAAAAAAAAAACAAGGGGACACAGTTTGAAATTAGGTGGGAAGGAGATGAGAAACAATGTCAGGAAATATTATTAAACTGAAAAAGTAGTTGAGGTTTGGAAAAAAACTTCCAGCAAATTTAATGGGGAAACCTACTGTAAGGAAATGTAAGCGTGCCTGGGGTAAACTCATGTCTATCTTAAGATAAAATGGAAATAATATAAGGGCAGTCTATTCTATGTTTCTATATAGGTTAGTTAATTAATTATATTTTTTAATGTTTAATCTTTCTACAAAAGACTCAGAATGGGTTAAAAATCAGAAGAGGAAAGAAAAGAGGAAATAGGCATTACTATGTTACGGATCCACTGCGCACGTGTTTCAACTCTGTCAGCAATGTCTACTGTCTAGGGAGAACAACCCTTTTAACTTAGGGCATATGCATAACATTCTACTAAAGTTATACTTGGTTATGCAACTGGATCCGACAAATGCCATGTTCTGTTCAAAGTACCGTATCCGTCCAGGGTCCATACAAGATTAGGCCTGCCATCTGATAGCCAACACCCTTCTAAAAAGCCAAAGCTGTAAGGGTATGTGTGATGTGAACCCCTCCACAGAATACATTGTGATGTGAACCCCTCCGCAATACATTGACTTACAGAGGGAAAGGGCCATAAATAAAACATTAGGTTACCTAGTTATTTTAGAAATACAGAAAGAAATGAAGAAAACACCATGGCACATTTCATCCTCCAAAGCAACTAGCGATCCCAGTCTAGTGGCTTAAGAGCCATCGACACCTTACACTATTAGCACCAGGGATATCTTAGCATTAGCACTCGGAAACCCTTGTAATCTGATCAAAACTAAATCACTACAATCCATCAGATTTTTGCCAGACTTTTACCCTTTTTATTCCCATCTATGGTATGTGATAGTTGCTCACAACCTACAAAAAGTTCTCCACATTAGAATGTGCTTGTCCTGTTCTTTGACTATTGTTATTACCTACAAGTAACATTGAGTAGATAATATTCAATGATTCATTGTATCTACAAATCTACCCAAAATACCCTGTTATACACATACACATATAGCATTATGCTATACTGTATGTCAAAGCTAAACACATCACAGGCTAGGTAGTCAATGAAAGTGGAAAACTACCACCGACATACAACATCTTTCGGTTGTAAAACCCATAAGACTGAAGGAAACCCGAAGGAACCTATTCTACACCAGTTTGGACAGTTATTAGGGTCCACTCACACAGAGTTTTTTGGCGCGGATTTTGGCGCTGAAAATCCATGTGGAAAAAAAAGTCTCCCTTTGACTTCAATGGGTTCCTTTTTCGCTAGCGGAAAAAATCGGTTTGAAAAAGGAACCCATTGAAGTCAATGGGAGGCTTTTTTTCGGCGTGGATTTTCAGCACCAAAATCCTCGCCAAAAAGCCTCCCATTGACTTCAATGGGTTTCCTTTTCTGCGAGCAAGAAAAAGGAACCCATTGAAGTCAATGGGAGTTTTTCTTTTCAGCGCTGAAATTCCACACCACATTCCTCACCATTTTCCTCCGTGTGAATGGACCCTTAGTAGGGTTGAGCGATCGTGTTCGGAAAAGATTGGAATCTGATCGGCGATCGAGAAAATTTCACGATTGCGATCGGAATTCCGAACACAATCTTTTTATGTGGCATTGAGATCGGTGATCTTTTCCCACAATGCTTTGCTTAGCCTTCACACTGAGTATACGCTGTATACTCAGTGTGAAGGCTCCGCTGCAGTTCCATAGGAATGAATGGAAGCAGCCGGCACACAGCCTTAACCCCCTGCATGCCGGCTGCCTCCATTCATTCGAATGGGAGGCTAAACTAAACATCTCTGGCAGCTACTTACCTCTAGAGATGGCTGCTCCGGTGTTCTCCTTCTTCTTGTCCTCGCTACCGCTCGATGCTGCTCTTCTTGCCTCGCTGCCCCGCCTCCCAGGTTAGTGTTTAAAGCGCTAGGTAGGCGGGGCTTGTGGCTTAGGAGAGTTTGGGCGGGTACAGGGTGGGGAGACGTGACGTCTCCCCTCCCAGTACCCGCCCACACTCTCCTAACCTGGCAGGGAGGGGGCAGCAAAGGGAGAAGAGCAGCGTGGAGCGGCAGGAAGGCAAAGAAGAAGGAATGCACTGGAGCAGCCATCTCTGTAGGCAAGTGGACACCAGGGGGGACTAAGTAGCCAGAGGATTAAAAAAAAATCCTCTGGCTACTTTAGTGATTCACTACACAGCGTGGATTCTAACAATTGTTAGATTCCATGCTGTATAGTGAGTAGGATTGCTTTTAAAATCCAATCTCCGATTAATAAAAAAATCCCATTGACTTGCATTGGGATCGGAATTGGGATCGAGATCGGGTTCGAATGAAAAAATGATTGGAAATCGGATTTTAAAATCGATCCTGAAAAGTCAAGATCGGCTCAACCCTAACCCTTAGTCTTCATTTTCTGCTCCTGCAACGTAACAGATAAACTAAAATAAGAATGCGGACATGAGCGCAACCTACTTTACTGCTACCGTAATAATAATAGTAAATTATAACTAGATGTGTTTTTATTGATTTACAGAGAAATGCAAAAAATGAGCACATTTTCTCTATATAGGCGGATCCTGCAGTTCTTTCTCCCCTTTCTGTAGAAATTATTCCAAATGCCACCAAATGGTGACCAAAGCAATGTCATCATTTGTTAGCCCGGCAGGACCATAACCCACAACGCCGTTCAGAAACTCTCGGTGCAAATAGTGTCGTGTCATGTTCTTGGATGGTGAGAATGATTCTTCAGCAAACAACATGGGGGGATGGGGCTGCTTCATTTTATTAGGAAGGTTCCATGTAAACCTGCCAGAGTCTCCCAGGCAGCCAGTCTATACCCCTCCACCAGCGTATACACCAGGGGATACATGGAGTCGCGGCACATCTGCGTGCACAGCTCACACCGACTGTGACTAAATAGGCCCTACTTAGAGTATCTTAAAGACCGGCACTACTATAAATAGAAAAAAAGCAGCTTGCACTATTTTCAGCTATATTTAGAGACTACATCAAATTGAGTGCCCCGTGTGACCTGAGGTCACTTCATAAGCAGGCTACATTTCATTGCTGTACACCAATGTTTTATAACATTCTGCAAAACTACCCACGCGTCATATCTATATCCCTCACCAGTCATCTGCTCAGGAATAGATCTGTCACTTACGCTCCATCTCCCCTAAAGTCACTACAGATATACGTGTAGCAGAATTTTTTTGCATTGAGTTCCATGTGATGTGGCCTCACAATAATAATGCATGTATAACACGACGGACTTACATTGGCATCCCCACTGTGGTTATTCTCATAGGCTAAAGGGAATGTGTTGTCAGGAAACGTCCTATTAAGGTTTTATGTTAAATATATTTTGAAAGAATTTTTGGTGATTTTTTTTTAGATTTTTTTCAAATTACTACCTATATTAAAATAAGATCCTAAAACCTTGTAGTGTTTCCTGTGGCCAGAAAGCCACAATTGTCTGATGCTTCCTGTTCTGTAGAGATTACTTTTCTGCCGTCACCATCACAGACAGAATTACAATGAAAGGTAACACTTATATGGATGCCACAGAATTACAGTAGATGGGGTCCGTGGACAATCCATGCATAGAGCACTGCAGACAATAGGATGTTATCGTTCATGTTGCTGTAAAACAAATCTTTAACAAAGCAGTGCAGCAATTCAGGCAAGATGGCTGCCTCCATACTCATATACAGAAAATAATACAAAAAATACAATCAGAAAATAAAAACAGTATAGAAAAAAAACTTTATATACAGTACATAGTATCTTTATTTAATTAGTAAAAAATAGGTGATGAATTTCCTTTAAGTGCTGTACTGTATATCACCACAGCCACCATATCTATAAAATCCCTTTTTTCCTTAGGCTTAGGAGTCCTGTAGGTGGCCCTACTCAGTGACAGCCTTTCCTATATTACTGTGCATAGAAATAGCTGTCACCAAGTAGGACCGCCCACTGGACTCCTAACCACAGACTTAGCACGGAAGTGAATAAAATATAAGCTATACGGAATCTTATCTGACAATATCTACTAAGCCAGAGGGACAACACAGTGGCTCAGTGGTTAGCACTGCAGCGCTAGAGTCCTGGGTTCAAATCCTGCCAGGAACAACATCTGCAAGGAGTTTGTATGTTTTTCCCGTGTTTGCGCGGATTTCCTCCCATTCTAAAAAGACCTACTGATAGGGAAAAATGTACATTGTGATCCCTATATGGAGCTCACAATCTACATAAAATATATATATATATATATATATATATATATATATATATATATATATATACTAAGCTACTTCTGCTCTATAATGTGCTGGCTATAGATAAAGACATGATGCCCAATGTGACGGGTTCCCATTAAGTTATTATAATGATATATGGAAATAAAATAATTTGATAAGAACAACTCATAACTGTCAATAGGATGGACATATTGTGAACTTCAGGAGGATTTCCACGCAAATGTAAATTGTACAAATAACCATATACAGAAAAACAAGATAGAATGTTACTTGTTAAGTCGCGTTTTCCTTATAGAAAAATCTCCATATCTGTATTTATCTCTTATGGGTGTCATTTTGAAAAAATATTCTTTGTCGCTAGAACAAAGTGGAGCAATTCAAAAATACCCCCATCCTATAAAATAAATGAAGAATATGGGTGCCAGCAAAGGCTGCAGACATTAAATAAAATGAAAATAAAAAAGTTGCAGCACTCCATCAAACGAAAACAAAAATTTCAAAAGTTTATTAGCCCAAATCAATGCAACGTTTCGGTTCCACAATGAAGGCTTGAAAAAAGTTCCATTGTGGAACCGAAATGTTGCACAGATAGGGGCTAATAAACCTTAGAATTTTTATGTATTGGATCTTTGCTGGAATGCTGCAACGTTTTTCATTTTATTTAAATAAATCAAAAAAATTAAACACTGCAAAAAACTAATAATTAACTTCATTTCTGACCATTTTTAGGTTCCGCTTCCAAAAATTTGAGTAAATAAAAAGCATAAAAATACGCAATAAAAGAAAAAAGAAATACATAAATTTGAACCACTAATACCATTGTAGGTCTGACTCACTATATGGCGGTTGTATGCGGCACAATTATCTTATTTCGGTAAACACAGAGCATCGGTCTTACGTAACTATATAAAAGGCCTTTCTTACAATTAAAGACCAACTCATTTCCCGGCCTTCTTAAAATGCATAAAGCATGACTATGGTGGACGTAAGTATCGCTGAAAATAGGCAGTGGATTACATGAACGGCTTGGGACGGCGCTTCGATCCTATTTTTTTAAGTGGAAATTTTCTGTGCACACAATGGTCTAGTGTGTGAGGAAAAGTAGCTGGTTCCACGGCTTCCCTTTCCCATGTAGAGCAGTTGTGCTCTGCTATATGACTTAGCGCACACAGCAGGATATCGTGGTAACCAGGTGCAGAGAGATTGACAGTGGAAGTTTTATGACAGCTGTCACTTTGCGGGCCTAAAATTAAAAGACACTCGAGTCAGCAAACTTTTATAGGTTGTTTGTGTTCATTTTTTTTCTAAGCCGTGTAATGCCTTACATTCATCTAAATGGGTTTTCCTGAATTTGTAAGAAAATATACTACGCTTACTGGCAGTTTTTATGTTGATTTTTAGGCTGTTAATAATCTTAATCATCCCGTTAAGATAAAGAATGACATTTTGTAAGGTTCTAATCCACCTATCAAAGAGCTTAACTAGAAGGAGGACATAATGAGGGCCAAGTATAAAGAGGGGTCTCTGGTCCAAATTGGTCTAGGCTGGGAGACATATGTAGGAAAATGTTCTTGTGACGTAGGTTGCATAAGGAACTACTTATAAAATATTATTACACTGTACTTGTACATTTCCGCCACTATAGTCTTCTAGACTGACATGTTTTGTTTACATTTTTTTCTGACTGTGTTAGAACATAAAAAATGGCTCAAACTGTACTTTTTAATGTGTTGTAGGCATAGACACCATTAATAACAGCAAATTCATGACCACAGACTCTTTATATTTTTTAAAGGTGCCCTACCCCTTCAATACAGTTTCCGATAAAAAAAAGTTATAAAATCTACCGACATGGATATACTAACATATGTAAATATATATATATATATATATATATATATATATATATATATATATAATAATGACATTATATATATATATATTTATTTATATAATATTTATTATGTTTGTGTACGTATATATATTTATATGTGTGTGTACTACACATATATATGTGCATATGAGATATAAATCTATAAATAATTATATATATATATATATATATATATATATTTGCTTAGCTTATTTGTATAGCACCATCATATATATATACATATATATATATATATATATATATATACTGTGTGTGTATATATATATATATATACACACATATGTAAAATAAACATATTTTGAGATCGTTTAGCTGTTTTTTTCAATTTTTTTTACATTTTTATACCGATTACTTATAACATTTTTGTGTGATTTTACATCAATGATATTTTTGTAATATGTCTTTCAATCAGTATCAATTTTCCTGATTTTTGCCTTTTCCGTTTCCCACATCCAGATATACAGTTAGACGGTATTGCATTTTGTTGCTGTGGATTTAAGTAAGGAAACTAGTACATCATATATTTGTCCTGTAAATGTCGCTTTCCCTTATGAGATTACAAGTTTCTGATAATGGTGATCTACTGCCACCTAGTGACTGTTAAAATCCTCCGCAAATTTTTGGTTTTCTTTAATAATTTGGACAATATATTGTCGCTTTTTGATGTGAGTGGTGAGACCTGATAAATTTAGCGGTCATGTTGAATGGCATTATTTTATTAGTACAATCCCATACATGTATTGATTACTATTCGCATAGACCGCTGATGAAATTTTTGTATAACATTTGTAATTAATCTCAATTTAAAATTAATTAATGTTAACTTATTATTATTATTATTATTAAGTGTTCCATTATAAAAAACACATACATTTAATGTCCATATATAACATGTATACTAGATACCATTGAATGTTATGGTATAGTCTATTACACCATCCCATACTGTTCTTATAAAGCAGTATATGTATGTCTACCAGCCAGATGAAGACAAAAGGCCAATCCTTTGGCCTCCATTGGCCTAATGTAAACCTACGGAAATTATCATCATGTACATTAGGACTATACACACAAAACGTACGTGAATCTAATCCTATCCCGTTGTTCTGGTGCGGTTGTAAAAACAGTGGATGAGTAGATGATGTGTGGCTGGGTCGTGGCATAATAAGGGGACTTATTTCAGAGTAAAATAATCTTATAAGGATAAGTTATACAAACATAGCTATAATGGACACCCCTCTCAATATCTAAATACGCTGTTACAGGGCATACATTGTTGGTTAATATAGAGCTTTATTGTGTTGTGTAACTTTTATTATGATCATGCTTTCTATAAATAAATATATATGTCACTGTACAACCCCTTTAAGGCTGATCTTGTAAACTAATCCTGCAGATCCCATGCTGTGTGTCATGTGGCAGGAAGCTTACCCGCTGAAGCCCTACAGCCATATATCCCCAGCCATACCCTCGCCGCACAGTAATTATATTATTACTTCTTCACACGGAGAATGACAAAAATGTGTTAAGCGTGTGTCATACTTGTTACTAGAAATGATCATGTACTACAGTGACTAGTGCTGTATGTCAGCTCCTGTGCCGATGAATGGCGCCATCTGACACTTCCATCCAGTGCTCTTACCCTCTGGCCCTCCAATAAATGACATTGTGTCACTGCTGGAGGAGTCTACCCTGCATCCTGTGTCACTCGCGCTTCCTGCTACTGTCAAGACTCACAGAGACTGAATTCTCAGTACTTAGTGCTAGGACAGGACATAGAGACTTCTCAGAACCACGTAAGAAAAAAATTTGTCAAAAGCAAGGAGATTAAATAAGACTACTCTAAGGGTGTGTTCACATTAGCCTTGTTTTTTTTTTTTTTGGTTTTTGTTTTGTTTTTTTTTTTATGTAGAATGTGAGCCCCATATAGGGATCACAAAGTATTTTTTTTTTCATTTAAGCATGTCTTTGCAGAATAGGAGGAAATCCATGCAAACACGGGGAGAACATGCAAACTCCTTGCACATGTTGATCCTGGTGGAATTCAAACCCAGGACTCCAGTGCTGCAAGGCTGCAGTGCTAACCACTGAGCCACCGTATTGCCCCTCACATTATCCTTGTTTAATCCATTCTACTGGCCCAGAGAAAAACCAGATAACACAATAAAATGAATTCCAAGGAACCCTGTTGACTGTCATAGGGTCCATTACCTGTCCATTATTTTCTCCATGACGAAAAAGTCAGACATGCAGCAATTTCAGATGGTCTCTGCGACAGATGTGAACATAGCCTAAGTTTTACTCCTCAGTTTCTAGGAGTATCAGTGGCATATTTTGATGCTTTCAAGGGTCTTTCAAAGAGTTAAATATTGGATAGGTCTTCAAGATCTAGTCAATGGAGGTGCAACACCCAGGACCCCCAACAGTCCAGCTCTTTGATGAGATTGCAGTCTCATTAATTTGAATGAAGCTGAGCTGCAAACTGACCACATGTCAAATTAACCTGCTGTCTCTGACCTGTGAAGCATAGGCGGTGTTCATCCATGCAGCTGATATGTGGGGGTTTCGGATGTCAGATACCGATAGGCCATCATTATTTAACACTTGGGAAACTGCTTTCAGACACCTGTCAATCTTCAATTGATGACCTGTCCTAGGGGTAGGTCATTAATTATTTAACCTGGAAATCCCTTTAAGTTTATATATAGATTCCTAAAAGTCTATTTGCCTATATTTTAAACTACTTTGCACTGATTTTTGCCTCGTCTCTGTCCCCTCCTGTGCATTGGAAAGTGTCACACAACCCATTTCTCTTTCTTCTGCCATAACTCCCGAATCTCCCTGCATACACCCTACAGGTCTTTATTTGCCCTTGTCAGACTTCTTCCCTCTATGACAGCTGTAAATAAAGAGCAGTAAATGAACATGTCCACCGCCACTCAGCTCAGCAGGTGGATGTGCACATTAATATACACCTTAACAGTAGGTGGCGCCTGGACCATTGTCAATTTATTTATTTTGCTTACTTATATAGCGCCATCATATGCCTTAGTGCTTTACAGACATTGTCAACATTGTGCCATATAGATCTCAATACGTCTGTAGAGGAAACACAGAGAGCACATACAAACTCCATACTGATATTGTTCTTGACTGGGTTTGAATTTAGGACTCCAGTACCCTAGGGCAACCTTCTAACCACTGACGTTAGGTTCACACTAGCGCCTGGAGTCCGTTCTGAACTTTCATGCATGCAGAAGACGGAAAGCTGTCAGACCAGGTCCGGCTGTGTGCGCCGGTGAGCGTTTTATGCTCTCCACCACGAAACCGTTTTTTTAAAAACCAGACACAGAGTACTGCATGTCCGACTCTGTGTCCGATTTTTAAAAAACGGTTTTGCGGCGGAGAGCATAAAACGCTCACCGGCGCTCACGGCCAGACATCTTTTAAACCCCTTCAAATGAATGAGTATGAAAGAGTCCTGCAGGTTTCCGTCTCCTGCTCAGTTTTGTGCAGGAAACGGAAACCTGTATGAACGGAGACCGGGCGCAGATGTGAACGAGCCCTGAGACATGCCAAGTACCCATGCACACAACCAAGTGCTAATTCATTGGGCTATATAGGTTGTTCCCGGATAGCGCACTGACCCATTCATTTCTATTCTCTCGTGCGCATGAATCTGATATTTATAGATTCTTGTGCAGGCAGTCTGTCCCACAAAAGTCAGGACAGGTCCTATTTCTGTCCGTTTTTGCAGCCGCACTCGCTGTCCCATATGAATGGGCCCGCGAAAGCACGTCCGATAAACGGGTGGCACATGGATTGACGTACCATTTAATCACGGCTGATGGCTTGCACACGATCATGTGCATGAGATCTTAGTATTTGTAAGTTTTCCATGATCTGTGCTATAAATATAATATTTGTATTAGGACATATTTGTGGTAAGGCTTCTATGGATGCAGTAGTCACATAATTGTCAACAGAAAACCTTTCCTTCTATGCGTACAACAACATTTATTACAAGGTGACAACCTCCAAGTCAAGAAGTCTCTGAGGACACGCCATTGTACATGCAGTTTTTCTCTGATTGTACCAAATCCCTAACACAGACCTATAGGAATAAACATGGTGCGTGTACTATCATAACTATTTTTAGCGATGATGACAAGTTCAGAGAATGATAACAGAGCGTCCAGAAGAATATACAAAGGCAAGGCAGCAAAGGCGAGTTTGGCTCCGAATGAGCGACGGTTGGACAAGTTAATGGAGGTGCAGGAGGTTTCTACGTAAACAGTGATGATAAGAAGTCTAAGCATGGCTACAATAACATGTACACACTGAAGGTCTCAGTGAGGAAATACACTGTTCTTTTTGGCAAGTTCATTTACAAGTGATCTGATTTCCAAAGATTTATTTTATAATACACCACACAACGTGTAGAAGCCAGAACACCTCCTGCTGGGTGAGGATAAGCAGAGAAGTACATAATCTGCCTGAGAACTGAATGCACACTGCCTGCCTCCCCCAGCACTACACCCGGCCTGTCCCTGCATGCTAGCACAGGATAACATGAGGACACTGGATAAAACTGGAAATCTGACTCACTGTTCACAGCTACGTCCCTTGGGCAGTCACTGGATGACATTTTGTGTATTGCAAATGCAAAAAAATGCTTGAATCTAATGCAAAATCTCATACCTTGTTATTTCCTGTGTTGGAAGACCAAAGGGTCAAAATATACGGGATGAGTTATAATGTATATATCCAGAGCTGCAGGACCCAACAATGAAATGGTCAGGGCGCTCTGAGTTGGCTCCTGAGGGAGGGTGGCAACGTGGTCGTAAAGCAGCATTATGTTATCTATAGGCTATGTTGTTATCCATGAGCTCCTCTAGGACATAGGGAAGATAGAATAACATGCCCTTTAAACCTGCGTGTCTGGGTGGTCCCTGAGTAGTGAGGTGGTAAAAAATTGTTTGCACATTATTTCTTAATAAAGTACACAGATGATTTTAAAGGGGTTCTCCACTTTGGACAATCTCTACCAGTTCAATGGGTGACCACAGAGGGTCTTCATGCTAGGACCCATAGTGATGAGTTGTAATCTATGGGGAATCCTGTCATTAAGAGCTCAGTTTGCCTGCAGCACCACCTCTGGTAAAATGAGGCATTACATGACGTCCATTAAAATCAATGTAATAAAGGACAGGACAAGTCCTCCAGAGCGAGAGACCTTCTTTGTTAGCATCTCTCTACTCTGGCCAAGAAATAAAGATCATGGAGACCCCTCATTTATAATACCTTAAAAAAATATATAAAATTAGTCAAAATCAGAGAACCTCTTTAATAAATAGTAACTGTGTGGGATATACAATGACAGTGGTCATCTTTACTAAACTCATTCTCCATTTTATTCCCTCAGCCTAGATCTGCTCTGCTGGTTGCCCTGTGGGCGTTCCTTTGGGGAATTTAGCAAATATTAGGTAATTGCTTAAACATGTTCCCCAAATTATGTCTAAATGGGAAAGGATCAGCTCAGGCGGATTATTCTCTGTAGGTAGTGTTCTACTGTATTGTGCTGAATAATAGGAATCCCAGCAGCAACCCCTTCCATAATTTTGGAATTATTTGGGAACATGTCTAATATATTCTGTGATGTAAACACAGGGTTAATCTCAGTATTATAAAGAGACTGTAACACTCTGGTTCATTCATTGAAGAAATGGATTAATGCACACATCTATTATTATTATTACCTACACCCAGAAAAGTGCAATGTCAGGGGGACCATGTGAACCCCTAAACCTGTATACATCATACGGTATCCATACAATAGCAGTAGTAAATTAGGGGGTACAAGGTTCATATAACACAAAAGAAAAATAGAGACTGTATGCAGGGCTAGCTGCTCGGAGAGACTGTGCATACAGTGTATTATTTATGGGTCCTGCGGCTTTGGGGGTCTCCCCGCCTTTATACATCGTGTCCTATTTTATGATACATAGCTGTCATGGCTCCACTTGAGGAAAACAAACATCCAGCGGTTACGTTCTTGTTTCTTTTTCCACACCTGACAGGCGGCACAGAGGTGAGCTCAGATCTACCAAGTTGTTGAAAGTTATGCCCTCCAGTAAATCACACCATTTACATCCGTGTTTTTGACATTTTTTAACAGTCAGGTTAAATCCATGGATTCTGTATGAGATATGTACTTGGCAGGTGCTCCGCGCGCATTGAAAGTTACTGAACTATCGGGATCCCTGAAGTGCGGCCATAAGTGCTATGTGGTTGGCTATAGCATAAAAAAATGTCAATTATTATACAAATCAATGGAATAATGTAATAAGGTTATATAATAACGTACAATAAAATCTAATACCATTTAGACTGTATATTTTTTTTATTTTACTATTCTTTGCAGTCATTTCTTAATTGTATATGTTTCTGGAGACGCCGAGCGACATGCAATGTGGCTGTCATCTTTATCTGTGTATGCAATTGCTTGATGACAACCCTATAGGCTGCTGATCGCCACCCTACTTTACCAGAAACAGATATACATTGACAAAAACGGCTGAACATCGGTGGCTCAGTGGTTAGCACTGGAGTCCCGCCAGAAACAACATCTTCAAGGAGTTTGTATGTTCTCCCCGTGTTTGTTTGGATTTCCTCCTATTCTACAAACTGGAGCTCACGATGTACATTTTAAAAAAAAATAATAAAAATACCTGAACAGAACGTTTAATACATTTAAAGGGGTTGTGAAGTAGGAAATATATATATATATATATATATATATATATATATATATATATATATATATATATATAGGATTTAGCATGGATTAAAAATATAAGATAAGCAATACTTTCCCCACCGATTCCCCGCTTTCTCATTCTGAAACAGACTAGGTCCTCACCAGTCTCTACTTTGTCTCAACACACAGGACATGGTGGTCAGCCAGTGAATGGATGAAGCAGGGCATTGGTGGGGGGGTCCCAGGAGGGTCGGTAATGGGGAAATGGTTAGGTGAGTACTGCTTATTTTTTTAACCCATTCTGGGCCCCTTGAAAAAAAATTGATATATTTTAACATGGGGTTATAGTATGAAACTTTTTTTATCCTTGACACTAGATTCACACCTGTATTCGGGTTTCGGTTCTTTGAGTCCGCTTGGGGACTCTATGAATGGAAACCTAATGAACTTTAAAAAGTTACCCGCAGACTATAATGGGGTGTTTGCTCGGTTTGTGCCCAAAAAAGGTGGAAAAATGTGGAGACTTTTCTCTCCGCATTTGTTAAGTGGATTCGAGAATGGAAACCCAAATGTAGAACAGGAGCAGGTGTGAACAATAAATTGCTTATTTATAGTGGTCTGACTACTGAGACCCCCAATGATTCCAAGAACAGGGGAAATTTACACCCATTTTACTCCCATTCAGAATGAGTTGTGGACTTAGGATATGCGCCCCTTATCCATCCATTACAATGGGAGAGCCAGAAGTAGCCAAGTACAGCACTGACCCCCATCCACCATTCTTGTTACTGGTTGGGGTCTCAGTAGCTGGACCTTCATCAATCATTTATTTTTCCTCTATATACTATGGATAACATCAGTGGCGTAACTAGGAATAGCGGGGCCCCGTGGCAAACTTTTGACATGCCCCCCCCCCCAACCGACACCGAAGACCTCAACCGACCCCCTCGTCCGCACTCTATTATGTCGCTTAGTAAGCCCTGCACACAGTATTATGTCCCC
Organism: Leptodactylus fuscus; assembly: GCF_031893055.1. Taxonomy (NCBI): domain Eukaryota; kingdom Metazoa; phylum Chordata; class Amphibia; order Anura; family Leptodactylidae; genus Leptodactylus; species Leptodactylus fuscus. The sequence continues at coordinate 176,939,407 of NC_134268.1, read as the reverse complement.
ATAGTGGCCCCTGCACACAGTATTATGTCCAGGATTGGAAAGTAAATAGGGCCCGTAACGGCCAATTTTTTTTAAAAATGCAGCGGTAGCGGCTGTCACCGGGCCCCCTAATGACTTGGGCCCTGTGGCAGCCGCCTCCGCTGCCTCTATGGTAGTTACGCCCCTGGATAACATAGTGGATTGTTTTGTTTTTTTTACATAAGCCTTTTAAGGTAAGAACCCGGATTCCAAGACCCTTGCTGACCGATCTGCTCTGCTCTTCTTAGTGAGTGGAGCAAGAAGTGTATAGAAGAGTATGCTCTCAAATCTCACCAATGAAAACTTCTGAAATGTCCCTATGACATATCAAAAGATGTTTTGAGAGGTCCCCTTTAACTTTACCTTATATATTCTTAAAATATTTTTTTTTTATTTTTGGTTGGGAAATTGTAAAAAAAAAATAATTAAAATTATCCAAAAATTATTGCTCTCTCTCTCTTTATATTTGTTACGAGCAAAGTTTGGCGTGTCTTTGTTCTCCTGCTACTTCATGATGTGTATTATTTGGGGACCACACAGCCCATTTTTCCTACGAGCAGCTAAAAGGGTGACAAATAATTCTTATTTACGGACTGCTTGTAAGTGTTGGAATAATTCACAGCGCTGGCTGGTAAATAGGTGTAAAACTTTGATGAATTATGCCCAACTCTTTCAAGAAACTGGAAATACCGATCCCATATAATCACTCACGGAAATTGGAGGACATAAATTGTATGAAACATGTTACCAAACATTTGTGTGAAGACAGCTCCAGGCACAGCCAGCACAAGTTATTAAATATTAGGTGCAGACAACGACGTCTACAACTCTCTGACAACGTTTCTTGTACGAACAGTCACAAGTCATAAGAAAAATTGCAGCTCATTATGATAACATCACACATATGACAATACATTGACAGCAATTACAACGTTTTATCCCGCTATTGACAAATGATCCGACTTAAACAAAAAACGCATTTATCCTCCTTGGCTCATACAGCCAGCAGGCCTCAGGCAAAAGGTTTGACATCTCCTTACGGAACACCTGCAAAGGAGCGCGCTCACTTATGAAAGACTCACAGGACTCATTTATCATCTTACCTTCTGTTTAATTGTTACATGTGTGCTTACGCAAATCTAAATAAACCCAACTGACCCTAGAATGAAGTGTCCGTGAATATCAGGGTACATTCTTATTTTTGCATGTTACGTTGCAGATTTTGTATAGATAGGATGAAACACTAACATATATATGGTAGGCTGATAGGTATGAGGAGTTAAAAATTATTCATATTCTGGCTGTAGAATTTTTTTAAACAATTTTTAGAAAAGACAAAGATACTTTTTTGACAATCTCCCTGCATTTCAATACAGTTTGTTCACCTATCAAGAAGCATTTGTATTCCCTTATTAAAAAATGTTTTAGGCTGAGCTGCGAGCCACGAATACATCACTGACATTACTTCTTTATCAGTCGTGAATCTTCATCCTCTGGTCATAGCAAACAGAATCAGTTCACATATCCGCTCACTGTTGTCATCAGTTGTGGACATGAACAGGTATGTAGCCCCTTCTTGATGGCGACCTTCCTTAAAGAGGATCTTTCATGTCCTGGGCACACACGGTTTTATATTCCGCTAGAAAGCCGACAATGCGCTGAATTCACTGAACGCTTCCACTGATCGGCTTTCCTGTTATGTATCCCGGGGTAAGGGCTATCGGTGCTTTTACTGATATCTCTTCACTGTCAGAAGAGTGTTCCTGACTGTCTAGCTGGGATTGCCCCTCCTGTCAGTGCTGTGTGTAGCACTATACTGTCAGAGGGGGGGCTCCTTACCGCCCAGCCATGATGCTGATCGGTGAGGAACGACCCCCCCCTTCTCCTGACAGTACTCGTGCATAGATTAGTACTGTGGATACTTCTGACAGTGAAGAGCTATCGGTAACGGAACCAATAGCTCTTGCCCTGGGTCACATAACGGGAAAGCTGACAGTGCACTGAATTCAGCGCAATGTCTGCTTTCTAGCGGTCTATAAAACCACATATGCCCCAGGACCTGAACGGCACTCTTTAAACTTCTCTGCCTGTTCATACATACTTCTTCACAACTAAACGCTTTCCCCATATTGTGCACTTATTGTCCATAAATAGACTTTGGAAGACCAGAAACAACCTCAGACCACAAAAAAAAAATCACTATACACTCTTCTTTTGTGCGAATTGCAAATGGGGTAGACATTTTTTCTCACACCGCAGTCACAAATGAACTGGTCTATACTTCAGCAACAACTTTGCAGGCCATCTTGATCCCCATCCTGCACAGCCTGTCTTTTACAAAAGGGGCAAGTATGGAAGAAAATGCTCAAAAGTTGTAATTTGTGGTGCAAACCGGGTATGCGCCAAAAACTTTTATCATAAATTTTCTGATGTATAAGGCAAGATAAATCAGCCACATGCTGTTGGGTTGAGGTTTCAACTGGGAGGTTTTTATCATGTTATTATAATTAGCTGTCACATACACGCATTTCTTAATTTTGACATCTGTTAGTCCAGAAATTCTGACATCTGGGACCTGATTCTGACACCGTAGGATAATCTCAGAAGTTGTGAGGAGTATCTGATTAAAGACGTTATCCACTTTTTAATATTGATGCTCACCCTTAAGATCAACCTTTGATTAGCAAGGGTCTGAGGCTTGGTACCCTTACAGATCAGCTGCTCTGGGCAGCGTGGGTCCTAGTAATGTTTACAAGCAGAGAGACATTCTGTTCACACTTTGTACCAAGTGTAGAAGCGGCTTTAGGTACTACAGTGGTGTCCTACTACAATTAGAGATGAGCAAACACTGATCGAATAGATATTCGATCGAATATCAGGCCGTTTGAGGTATTCGATTCCAATCGAATACCACAAGGCAAACGTACTAAAAATTTGTATCGCCTCCCACCTTCCCTGGCACTTTTTTTGCACCAATAACTGTGCAGGGGGGGTGGGACAGGAACTACGACAACGGAGGCATCGAAAAAAAATAGGAAAAAGTAATTGGCTGGCTAAATCAGGTGACCTCCAATTTATACGAATGGTGGATTTAACATTCGGTTAATTTGAGACTGTGAACTAGACAGGGAAAGATGTACTGACAGGGTTAGCTAGGGATTAGCTTTATTTAGGTGGGAATGATACTGACACAGCTCTTTGGGGCTCTATCTGGTCGGGATACCTGTCAGCTTGCGATATGCGCGAGCTGACTTTTTCCCATAGGAATGCATTGACCAGTGTTGATTGGCCGAATGCAATACAGAGTACATTATTCGGCCAATCAACGCTGGTTCTGCCAGAGGACGCGGAGTCTAAGATCGGTCCACAGCAGTTTCCATTGTGGTCCGATCTCAGATGTAGCAGTGCTGACACAGCTCTGCTACACCGGAGAAGCAGCAGAGCTCAGCACACACACACCAGAGATGCAGCAGAGTTGAGTGTGCGCTGAACTCTGCTGCATCTTAGATGTAGCAGATCTGAGTGTGCAGCAGGGTTCAGCGCACACTCAGCTCTGGAACATCTCAGGTGTAGCAGAGCTCAGCGCACGGCCAGCTCTGCTTCATCTCCGGTGTAGCAGAGCTGGCCATGCGCTCAGCTCGATCTCCGGTGTAGCCGAGCTGAGTGCATGGCCAGCTCTGCTTCATCTCCAGTGTAGCAGTGCTGGCCATGCGCTGAGCTCGGCTGCATCTCCGATATAGCCGAGCTGAGCGCACGGCCAGTTCTGCTTCATCTCCGGAGTAGCAGTACTGGCCGTGCGCTGAGCTTGACTGCATCTCTGGTGTAGCCGAACTGAGCATACAGCCAGCTCTGCTACATCTCGGCATAGGAATGTATTGACCAGCGTTGATTGGCCGAATGCCATACAGAGTACAGCATTGAGCCAATCAACGCTGGTTATGCCGGAGGCGGCAGAGTCTAAGATCGGTCCACGGCAGTCTCCATACTGGTCTGATCTTAGACTCCGCCTCCTCACAGACGAGCCTCAGGCAGAACCAGCGTTAATTGGCCGAATGCTGTACTCTGTATGGCATTCGGCCAATCAACGCTGGTCAATGCATTCCTATGGGAAAAAGTCAGCTCCCGCATATCGCAAGCTGACAGGGATCCTGACGTAATACAGTGACTTGGGCTTGTTAGATGCCCCCAGACATGCTTCCCCTGCTGTCCCAGTTGCATTCCAGGGTGTTGGCATCATTTCCTGGGGTGTCATAGTGGACTTGGTGACTCTCCTGAGTCGAAGAGTGGGATCCCCTGAAACGAGCATTTTTTCCCCATAGACTATAATGGGGTTCGATATTCGTTTGAATAGTCGAATTTTGAGGGGTTAGTCGAATCTCGAATATTTCACTGTTCGCTCATCTCTAACTACAAGCAATAGGGCATTGCTTCAGAACCTAAAGCTGGTACAACACTTTGCATGGCGAGTGAGCATTACTGGGATGTGCACTATCCAGGAACAGCTGATCTATGTGTGTGTGTGGGGGGGGGGGCAGCTGTTGGTTTATACCAATAATCGGGCTGCCCACTGATCCTAGCCCTATCCTAGGCCATCAGTGTTATAAAATGGATAACCCCTTTAAGGTTTCATGCAAATAAGCATCTTTAGGATTTGTTTCACATGGATTGCCATATCTCTGCATTTTAATGGAGTTATACATGCTATGCATTCAACAATCCCATACAAAATGACTACATACGGTACTACACTGTGTTTCATATACAGGACCAAGCTCTCCCCTACGGTCACTGAATTCTGCCATGCAATAACTGGTGGTGCGATCATTTTGTGTGTGTTGAGATCAACCAGGAATGGGTATTGGAATGGGAGAAGCAGGGAATCAGTGAGGTATCATTTTTTGTTCCAAATTTTTTCCAAATTCCAGTACGAGTAATTCCAAATGTAAGTAAATTTACTACAGGTATAGATAAAATGTATACAGTATATATTTTCACCAGGTGACCCCCTGTTCAGAACATGAATACAAACCAAAAACTTACTGAAAGTGCCAACTAGACCCTTCCTAAATTTTGGTTAGCGTCCCGTCAAATGCCATAAACAGTGACAAGAGTGTCAGTAATCGCACCCTTAAAAGTGCCAGCACTGGATTTCCCGTATGTGACTCATTGATAATTGGCTGAATTGACGGACAAAGTAAAAGAGGTACAACGTGATTTCGGAGGTTCAGTGCAGGCCAGTTACGATAGGTCCCGCAGATAGGAGTCTGCTTTCCTCTCGACAATAGTAGGTTAGGTAGGTAATAGTAGGCTGCTGTAGAAATAAAATGATGTGCGTCTATTCTAGTAAATTTCGTTTTCTGCCCTGTAATTTAGATTTCGCTACATTATTTGCCACATGGAGTGAGACGCGTCTGCGGATGAGCGCATCATGCATTTGGCTCACATGTACACAAGCGACACTCATTTCGGCCAGGTACCCGAGTTTCCAAATAACTCCATTAAATAAATCGCCCAGCGGTTTCCACCCACTTTAACCTCAAAGGCTTATTCCATGCAGCCTGAAACATCCTGCAAAGACTCCTTGTGAGTTTTTTTATCTGCTACTTCCAGTAACAGTCCAGGAAGTCTCGCCCAAACTAGACATTTTTGTTTTACGAACGCAATTTCTGAATGCCGTCCATTCCAATACATGTCCACGTTTACCAGGTCCGGTTCACACTAGTTTTTCTCTGACTCACTGTAGTTAGCAGACAAACCACTTAGTACCCGGATTCATAGGGCATGTCGTGCGTGTGTGTGTGCTGGAATTCCAAACCCTAGCAAAAGGTCAAGTTCAATTCCATGAGGGCCAGATTGAAATGATCATTTTTATGGGCATCTACGCCCATAAGGAACACATTTAAACATACCATGGAAGAGAATTGGGGGGAAAAAATTCAAACAAAAGAACCACTCTGCCACCTAGTGGTCAACAGAGAGAACACAAGAGCCGCAATGATTTATTACGAGAACCTAAACTCTCTGGTGTGGGCTAGCTGTAAAGAAAAAATATCGTCATTTTCTTCAGTATCAGAGAGGTACTCAAGACGCTGCTGGTTCACTTAGAGTGCACACGGCTTTTGATGTTGAAGTGACTAAAGAGAAAGGAGTTTTAACCTCCTGCGCACCATCCATATAATCTGCTGAATAATGGAGGCCTAAAATGTTTTATTCACTGCAATGTTTCTGCTTTCTGTCATTTTAATATACCTAATAGGATCATAACTCATAGGGGTCACACATTGTAAATATAGCCCCAGTGCTCGCTTTTGGATCCACAATTAGCCCGAGGTTTGTTACGTGGTCTACTATAAACAGTTTAGCATTGCCTGCTTCTTAATGGACTGGATCTTCTTTCCATCTCCAGGAGATGACATCTACCATTCTACCATCAGAGTCAAGAACTGCAGCCAACAAATTACATCAAGAAGGTGAAAAGTCTGGTGCAAGAGGCGATAATAATGATCATTTATGAAGACAATTGTTCCCAAACACTGACCAGTGTAAGGATTATTCACACACCATGATAAACGGACATGTGACAGCCATCATTGTGAAATATTGCGATATATTCACATTGCCGTTTTTTTGATGGCCTCTTATTCTATCCTTATCCATGAAAACAGACATAGTTAGCGCCATGTGAATAGACCCATTGAAATGTATGGGTTCTATAATGGCCATGCATGTGATAGCTGTTTCAAAAATGGCTGTCGCATGGCCATTATTCGCTGTCATATGAATACGTGCCATCTGTGGACATGCAACAACAGATATACTCATTATTCACAGACATCAGGCCCATGAAAAAGAGCACGGCCGTATGCATAAGGGCTAAAGGTACAGACGGATGTGGTCAAGCAAGTTAATCGACTGGTAAAAATAGTCTCTGGATTATTTGTTGTCCATAGCCGTGCAGTTCTGAAGATGAACCACAAGCAATAATGACAAATAATTCATCAATAATTAATCTTGTCATCATTTATTGCACTGGTTTGCATGCGTGTGTGGTGTTCAGCTACATCGTATCCTCACCCTATAGGCGTCCAGCTATCTGAAGATAAATGATAATTTGCTTGTATGTTGCCTACTGCATCTTTTAGCTCTTAGGCAGCATTCACACGGAGTAAACGCTAGCTTATTCTGAACGTAAAACACGTTCAGAATAAGCAGCGTATAAAGCAGCTCCATTCATTTCTATGGGAGCCGGCATACGAGCGCTCCCCATAGAAATGAATGGGCTGCTTCTTCACTACGAGCACTCCCATTGAAGTGAATGGGAAGTGCCTGCGTGTACGCTCCGGCATGAGCAGAGCTTGCCGTACACGCCGGCACTTCCCATTCACTTCAATGGGACTGCTCAGAGTGAAAGAAGCAGCCCATTCATTTCTATAGGGAGCACTCGTATGCCGGCTCCCATAGAAATGCATGGAGCTGCTTTATACGCCGCTTATTCTGAACGTGTTTTACGTTCAGAATAAGCTAGCGTTTACTCCGTGTGAATGCTGCCTAATTCACATGACGGTGAAAAATGGCCATGTGTTGTCTGGAGAGAAAAAAAGGTTTTATCACCAGAGGCAACAAGAGTTCTTTACTGTAAGGACTGTGAATCTGCGGAATAGCCTACCCAGGTGCTAGTCACAGCAATCACAGCGCACAGCTTCAAAAACTGCTTAGATGTCTTTTTACAGCAAATTAGTATTGATGGTTATGGAAATGTATAGAATTCTTATTTCCTTCACTCGTCCCTTCAGTCATGTCTATTCTCATCCTTTAGTCGTACCTGATGGACATGTCTTTTTTCAAAAGTGCTAACTATTTAATGACAGTAAATTTACAATTCCGATTTTAGCGGTAAGTTAAAATAATGGACATCTTCTATATATCTGACAACTTTGACAATTAAATAAAACATTAAAAAACTTTTGATGGATGCACAAACCCAAAATAAATCACTGGGTCTGTTTTTAATCAAAGTAAAAATGGACTAACGTCCAAGGCACGTCCATTAAAAACCTGTCAGAGGTTGGTTCAAAAAAAATAAATAAAAATCTGTTTTTATAGTGGTCTGGTAAAAGCAGATGCAAAAGGGATGATATTCATTACAAATGGACATACGGACAAGGGACAGATGCAACACAACCACTGAATATGGATCAATTTCACAGCTGGGAAACAGATATGGTAATGTGAACACAACCACAAACTAACCCCTCGTTCACATCTGCATTTGGTAATCCAATCAGGGAATCCACATGGGGACCCCCGAATGGACTACCAAACGCATTGGCAAGCGGATTGCAGTGAAAGCACACGGACCCCATAGACTATAATGGGGTCCGTGTGCTCCTCGCGTGCTGCCCGCATGAATCATGCGGACATGAAAGTAGATCACAGAGTATCCAACTTCTGGCGCTTCCTTCAAATCTGCATGTAAAAACCTGAACATAACCTGATAAAAAACTGACAGTGTACATCAGTCCGACCCCTCGCCCTGGGCATGTGAATGATGTATGTGACGTCACTGCTGCAAGTAGCTGTCTTGTCTGGTTCAGTCTTATTGAAACAGAAAGATTCAAAAACTATAAAGGTTTCCCTTTTTTTCTCATTTATTGGTCAATAATAGTTCAGCAAACTTTACTAGGCTGCCTGTCAAAAGTAATAAAATCTGACAACTGAAGCCAAATGGAAAGAAATCACATTAAAATGAGAAGTGTTTCTTCATACTTTTTACCTTTACATTGGCAACACATACAAGGGCAAGACTGAAATGTGTCATAAGCAATAAATAGCATGAACGTGAGCTATCTCTCTAGTGCCACCAACAGCTGTTACCCTATAGGCCAATCTAAAGGTGGCGCTAGAGAGACACATTCCTTCGGGAGGAGAGCTAATTTTGCAGACTTTTATAAATATGGTGGGTATATCAGCCATATTTCCTGGATTGCGCTGTGTCTGGGGACCCGGACTCAAAGTGTTGTAATTATTTATGGGTCTCACCAGGGGACTACTATATCATAGCTTACTGGGAGTCCAGCTTTTAGGGCAAAGTGCAATCTGGGAAATATAGTTGATATATACTGTATATAAACAGTATTTTTGGGACCAGAACTGCCAGTGTGCTGGGAACCTAAAACTCCCTAAACCAGTTGGATATCCAAGAAGAGAACTAGTAGTCCCCAAGAGCTAAATTAAATTGTGCACACACTTAAGTAAACCAATGCTAAATAGTACAAAGTATAATATGGGTGTATACCCTATGTGAGGATAATACCAATACCAGGCAATACCAACCCTACAAGTAACTATTGAAATTGTTTATATATGATCAGAAAACAAGTCTCACATTTTATCCAACACTGATATTGGTACTGGTAGACTTGCTATTTCAAGGGCCACAAACAAAATTACATCTTACAGCTCAAAAAATATTAACAAAATTGTGCAGCACCCTAGGCTATCCTGTCCAGTAAAATGCAAGGCTCCCATTGCTGCAGCCCTCCTTATTTCATACAGAACTGATGTTCATAGTAACACGCCTTTTACTGGCCCCCACACTGTATGATGTCCCCTTTTGGTCACCGCGCTGGACATTGCCCACTTTTTTGGTGCCCACACTGTATATTGCCACAAACAGTATATATTGCTCTCTTTTTTTAGACCTCACACTGTAAATTGCCTTTTTCTGGTTCCTGCATGATATATTGCCCCCTTATTTGGTTCCCACACTGTATATTGTCCCCTCTTTTGCACCCCACACTATATATTGCCCCTTTTTTGACCCCACACCGTATATTGCCCTTTATTTTTTGGGGCTCACACACTGTATGTATAGCCCACATCACTGATTCTCACACTGTAATCCATAAGGCTGTCACCTACTGGATAAATTCAACATGTAATTTTTCCTCACCAATTCCTGTGTCTGCTTCAGGCTCCAGGGGGCGCTGTACACTATGTCTGGATGGAGAACAACGTCAGAACATGACATCCAGGCATTCTTTTGCATCAGGCTATAATGTGCAGCACTCCTATGAGCCGCTGCGGAAGTTGGGCAAGAGTGGCAGTCGGTGAGTAAATGATAATGGAATACGGACTGCTGCAGGACGCCCTGATCCCCCATAAAATTATATGAATTACATTATGGCCAAAGCCGTCTCTGGGTACTACAGCTCAGCCTTGTTCATTTAAATATGTTTTTGATCATAAGATTTTTGGCATGCATGCAATTCTCCCACATATTAGTTTTATAATAGGGTTATTCACTATTAGAAGTAAAGGGTTTGCTTTTAATTTTGTCTATTGTTTGTATCTGATCTTTCAGCTCATCCCAATTCAAGTGAATGCAATACCGGATACTCAGATAAGGCGGCGTTTCGGAGAAATAAAGCTTCACCATTTCTAGGGATAAAAGTGAAGCTCTGGGGTATTCATCTATCTAACAACCGTTTAGTACAAATGACCGATATACTGCAGACGACACCGCAACAAACAGACCGCAATGGAGTGTGCAATGATCTAGCTGTACACGGCATGACATGGCAGCTGGAATCATTCACAGGCAAGAAATCTGTAAGATGTAAATATAGTTATTATATCTCTGGTGTTTGATATTCACGAGGTATTCTCATCTCTTCCAGTAATTTTACTGCCACTTTCCCTGGGGTTGAAGACATCAAAGTGACTACTATAAATACCCCGGAGTAAAGGACGGACATGTGAAAGAATGGCGCTCTTAGTCCTGGAGCTGTCATAAAGCGCGCTTTAAGGCTTTCAATATTTAGTAAATAAATAAAGAGAATGCGAGAGGCTGAAATCATGAACAGGATTCTGAGGAGGATCATACAAAGTCCTCCAGTGAGATCATTTGGGAAGAGACTTAAAGGAAAACTGTGACCATTTATACATCTTCATCTGGTGTGAGACTGGAAGAAACACATAACCCAGCCAGGTGTTTGGTGCATTCTCATGCCAAATCCTTGGGAGGATGTAGCGCAGCTGGCAAACTAAGACACGGCTCGGATGCCAGTCTCCATTAACTCCTTTGACACCAGGGAGTCGTGCAGGAAAGCGCTGTTTACTTTCCTTTTGGCTCCACGGCATACAGTTATGCTCCCTGTATTCATGGCTGGACTGTAAATCACATTGACCCAAAAGGTATAAAATAAGTATGAATGCCAGTTAACCTTTATATCATTTATTATTACATGTCCTATGGAGGGCAATAACCAAGACAGACAGTAGGTATCTGTTTCTCCGCCAACACCCAAGGTGTTGTTCCTGAGCCATAAGGCAAAATCTAGATCAAGATCTCAAACCATCAAGTGTCATTTGTAGTATTGTTCTGATATGGGACACTAGTATAATGGGGCTGCAGGTACCAGGGGCGTACCTATAGAGGGTGCAGAAGAAGCAGCTGCTGCCAGGCCCTGCACTGTTGGGGGCCCCAAGGATCACTGTTGTAAATGGCAGAAGGTAGGAGCCCCATTACAGATTTTGCACTAGGGACCAGGAGCTCTATGTTAGACCTCTAGCAGGTACCCTGTTAAGGGCAGAGACTGGCTGCAGCAGTCACATGTTGTTGGCACAATAACAGCACTACAGCCCAATAACAAAAAAAAGTGGGATGATCACAGTTATGGTGTTGGTGTAAGTAATGCTTGATTTCTTATATTAAACCATAACCTGCCTATGGCCCAGTTTGGCTGTTCCCTGATATCTCCTTTAACACCCTATATTAAACTCAAAAGTAGCAGTATACTGTATATCTGTATTGGATACGTTCCCCCTAGTGGTAGTTACAGGTACTTCTACTAGGACAATGAGACTGTTATGCGGGTAGTTCAGTACCAGACCCCCTCTATGGAGGATACACGATTACTTATAACATTTACTAGTATATTTCTCAGATACCAGTGAATCACATATATATCAATAAAAAAAATCAGATGGATATAAAAATGGAAGGACTTTATTAGCGCCACTTGGGGGCAACCTATTTTTGTACAATTTAACCCCTTGATGCTGCTTTCTTGGAAACTATATACACACACACTGTTATAATATACTATATAGGGACTTTAAATTTCTTTGTTGGTTTGCTGCTACAGTAAAGGATCACTGTTTTATTGCTAAGGATATATATATATATATATATATATATATATATATATATATATATATATACATACAGTATATATATATACACACAGTATATATATATATATATATATATATATATATATATATATATATATACACACACACATCAGGTGAGATGACAGATTCTATTTAAAATTAGACTTTAGGAAAGTTCATCAATATCAGATAGATGGGGATTCGGCTCCTGGCACCCCCAATCATTATCTGACCAAAGGAGCCATGAAAGCACTGAATGGTACTGCCATTGCCTCCCATTAAGATGAATGATTTTTGTGCTTTTTTTCTTTAATCATAGTTAATTTTTATTTTTCTGGTCTTATCCTTGGAATATCTGGACTGGACATTTTTGGAATTTTGCAGTGTAATAATAAAAACTTAGTATTATGGATATACCTGGCATGTCGTACTATTACAATTAATACACCATATAAATACGCGTACATCATGTCGAGGTGTCAAATAAAATTAGAATAGATATATTTTATAGGCACTGATGATAAGACACAATAAACCTTATGTAAAATGACTGCTTTTTGGCTCGGTGTTACGTGAGATTTTACGTGACTGCTGACAATTCATTTTCTGCAGGCTGAATGTCTATTTATTACCAACATCATACAGTAAATTATAGTGATGGATTTTAATAGGAATTTTACTGATCATTTTAGAAACTACAAACATATATGTGACAGAAATTTGTTTTAGTGCATAGAATGAGGATGCTTTTCATAGATATAATGCAGAGATGACAACAGCATCGGGAGAATTATTATATATATATGTTCTTGTTTTGAGACACTTTAGATATTACATTAAGGAGTTGCTTTAAGAACAGTTGCCTAATGCAAGACACAAAGTTATTTCTAGTAATTACTACCAATTAATTCTTTTCATAAAATTAAAAAAAACAAACAAACAAACAAATAATGTACAAGAACTATGCTGGATAAAAAAATGTTCCTATATGCCATTGCAAAATTAAATCAGACTACAGATATTTAATTTGGTCCCCTAAATTCATTTAAAACCCAAAACAGAACCTTACATTAAAGGGGTTGTCCCATAACAAGGATCCTATCTATACTGCTTGTTAATGTGGATTTAAGACTTTTCCTAAATACATTGCTTCAGCAAAACTGCTTTGTTTGTCCACTATCTTACTTTATTCACTTAATTGTTGACACTGCGTTTCTATGGCCCTTGGGATTATCTGCTCAAATGTCAAGTGATGTAGCTGCCTGCTCTCAGGGGGGAGGAGGGGCTAAGTGCACGGGAGCGAGCCTGTGTCTGTAGCTGTTCCTGTGTCTGCACCACACATGAGACCTAGCTCCCTGCTCTCAGATAAAGGGAGGGGGGGAATGAGTGCTGCTTTCTTATATAAAACAGTCTAAATCCTAGTGGGACCTGGTCCCTCTGCTCACTAGGATTTAGCCGACTCTATATAGAACAAGCTAAATCCAAGTGTTATAGGACCTTTGATGACATCACAGACCCTTCATTCGTTCCATAGAATCACGCTATGTGGTGGGCGGAGCCACAAACTAATTTAGGACGGAGCTAAACTGGAGGTAGTCGGGCAGTATGGCTTTGCATATGAAACCCCGCCCACCAATTGACGTCGAAAACCAGGAAGAAAGAAGTCTTTGCTGCAGCGAAGACTGGTGAGCAAGGGACATGGGAATACCCCTTTAATTCCGAACCCAGATCAGACCCCTTAATAGACCCGAACCCCAGACTGGACCTCAAAATAAAGACCAAGCCCAGATGAGACCTCTAAATAAGTCAGACCCCAGATCAGACCCCTTAAAAATTCAGACCTCAGATTAGACCCTTAAATAAATCATATCTCAAATAAGACCCCTTCATTAATTCAGATCTCAGTTTAGACCCCTAAATAATTCAGATCCCAGATCAGACCCCTTATATCAATTCAGATTCCAAATCAGACCCCTAAATAAAATTAGGCCCCAAACCCTTGAATTGATCCAGAATCCAGACCCATATATCAGACCATATTTTCCCAAATCCATACACTCTATTAGAAATATGTACGGAATTTCAAGGGAGGAAAAAATACCTATTGCATATTTACATGTTTAGAAATGGGGGCTCCTTAATAAACATATTAAAATAGGGCTGTATAAAAAATAGACTACTGCAAATAGGTAACTTGAAAAATTGGCTTCATACTGTGGACCTTGTCAGGACAGAATATGGACCTCGAAAATTATAGTGTACTTCACAACAGTCGGAGGTTCTGTCATGGACGACAGAAACCTTGACAAAATTCTACAATAAGTCAATGGCCTCTGCCAGTGTTCAGGTTTGGATTTGACGCAAAGTCCTGGCTTCCTAAGAACACAACCTTATCTCTCTGTGGCAAATATCCTGCTTTATGGGTTAACATGTAGATGGACTAAGACAAAAACTTTCTCATCCTCCTCCGTCAGTGATATGTCTAGAAGTAGGTGCGTCTTCTCTCCATTTATCTCATTTGAAAAGAGCATGCAGAATGTTAATACATTTGATATGTCTGACACCAGAACACCTTGTGTCACTCAACGCTAAAGGCTGAACTATCCCAGACTTGACACCATAGTTCACATAGATCCAGCTTGAAAGCAAAGCTATGATTTACAGCAACATAGAAAAGTTCAGCTTGGAGACTAAGTGATCTGAGAAGAGCTGATTGATTGTGATGCGGAGTGCGGAGCACTGCAGCCGGGGTAATACTCTGACATCTCCGAGACACAGCACATTTCATTACCTCACGTTATTTATGTTCTAACTTTATTAAGTGCCATTAGCTATTATTACATCCGATTACCTTTCCACCCCAATATGACAAATAAAAGGCAAAAAGAATGCACCATGTTCTTGTTTTATCTATCTATGGTTGGTGGCCATGTACCTTAGATAGCCGTCAGTCTAAAACTTAGCCACTAGCTAGTCATCCTGACCCCATACTCAGCTTGACGCATGTGCTGTCAACGGGAAGAGGAGAATAAGCTGCTGCCAGTCACCACTGTCAACGTCTTATCTCCCTTAAGAACCAAAGATCAAGAATGTTTGATTTCAAGTCACAACACCCCCATACACATAAGATAGTCACTTGGTCTGAGATCCTGTACTGTATACAAAATCATATAGATTACCTAAAATTGGGAGAAAAGGAAAAGTTAACCTCAATCATAGCGTGAATCTTCATCTCCGAGTATCACCTCTTCATTCAGTCTGGAGGTGTCATTCTCCTACAGCCTGAAGATAATTCCTTCTCCCTGAACTGCCCTTCAATACGTTTGTCTGTTCTCTGGTGAAAGATCATCTGCCAGAAGGTGGATTAACATGCGTACTTTGTATTATGTTCCCACAGACACTTGAACTTTTATTTACTTGCCGAATGCCGCGGCTCACATTTGATGTGACTGCATGTGTACGGTAATATTAAAAGCAGTCAACCTGACACAGCCTCAACTTTAAGCTTAGAAAAGTTCTAGTTCTTTAGATTTTATAGGCGAAGAATAAAAAATAAAGTAAGAAGCCAAGTTTGGCTCTTGTTCAGATTTGCAGAAGACAGTTGAAGATGCTGTATTGTTATTTATGTGTTGCTTGAACGATTTATGTTGTCATACTGACTAACAATTATCTTATATTTTGCATGGGATGGCTTTTGGCACGCAACAGTAGCAATCTCATAATTGATGTAAATGAACTAACACTAAAACAAAATCAGTACTTTATCTCCTTGGGCAACACACAGTGGTGCTTAAAAGTTCGCGAGGCCTTCATAATTTCTTTACTTGTGCATAAATTTGACCGAAAACTACAACAGAAGTCACAAGTCCTAAAAGTAGATAAAGCGAACAAAATCAAACAAAGGAGTCAAGAAAATTACACTTGGTTAAAAGAAGAGTGCATCGTGGTATGGACAAAGGAGAAGAAGGGTTGTTAATGCTCATCAGGCTGGAAAAAGTTACAAAACCATCTCTAAAGAGTTTAATCTCCAACAGTCTGCCAGATTGTGTAGAAATAGGGGGAATTCAAGACCACTGTTAGGGTCCATTCACACGGAGTAACGTGCCGCGTGATGTGGCACGTACACGGCGTGTGAGACTTTGAGCGCTGTAAAAGCTCCCATTGATCCGCAAAATCACGGCCGCAAAATAACGCGGCGTATACGATCCAGGCTCCCACTGAAATCAATGTGAGCTTTTACGGCGCTCAAAGTCTCACACGCCGTATACGTGCCACATCACGCGGCACGTTACTCCGTGTGAATGGACCCTTAACCTGGTTTGGTTCTCTTTATCTTACTTTTAGGAATCTCACAGATATTTTCAAAAAGTTTGGGTTGGAAATGGTGACATCACACTGCCAATGATGTCATGACTACTGGTTAGAAAATGACATAGAACTGTTAGAATACTATATAGAAAACTATAGATATATATATAGAAAACTATAGAATAATTACCACCACCACGGACATTATATAATAATGAACTTGCCTATTGTATAAATTTGCGTTGCCCTTTACACGATGGGGCACCACCATGTCATATCACTGCTATATTAATTTTACGTTTACAGACGGATGTTATGAAAAGCTGGATGTTAGGCTGATATGACTGCAATGTTACAAATCTGCTTATATTCCAATATAGATGTGACTGTACAGGAGTTACATAAATAGGTTCTAAATGTGCCCAAACATGGACTTTGCCTATATTGAGGCCCCAAAGGGAAACATTAAAAACTTAGCTCGAGTGGCCGTAATATCTTGATTTTACTGCCACTTTTAGACAACTCGATGGAGCCCAGAATTATAAATAAATTTAAAAAGTCTTATACTCCCCTGATAAACCCGTCACGGCACCAGCGTGTGTGCTCTGGTGGTCCCCATATTTACTTGACCTGCACTGATGATGCGCTGTACGTGCGCAGATGACCACTGCAGTCTATAAATGGCCTCAGTGGCATTGTGGAGCACATAGAGGCATCACCGCTGAGGCTAGTCCAGCAGTCACCTGCACGTGAATGGCACATTATTGTAGAAGGTACCACTGGAGAAGCGATGGATTTAACAGGTGAGTATAAGTTGTTGGTTTTTTTAAATTTTACTATATTCTCTGCTTTTAGTAATTTTTCCACAATTCTGGACAAACTATAGTCAATATGGTCTCTAGTCTGACACCTCTCTCTCTTCCCCCCACATAGCCGGATGGATATATACCAAAATTGTAAATTATTTTACTGTTTTATTTTTTCTTTTAGTTTTTCTATCTTCACTGTCACAGTGCTACTTCTATGGTAATGTTCAGATTGCACTTATTTTGATTAAAGGTGGTGCAGTACAAGGTTATCTTGACTACAGGATAAGAGTAGGTGACTGATTGTAGCAGGTTCTGACCCTCCAAGACAAACACTAAGTACCCTAAAAATTCTCCAAGGGACATTTCATTAGTAGAAGTGGTGGACATGTACCTAATAGGAACGAATAGAGTAAAACATGACGGATATTTACTTTGCACAGTCTGTAAGGTCTTCTGTATTCCTTGTTCCCAGAGTTTTACCTGTAGATTATACGCTGTGCAGTCTGCCAAGTATGGGCTTACCCGGGACGGAACGTGAGGGCGATGATATACAGCTGCTGTCTGAAGAATGTGCCATCTACAAATGAATGAGACGACTTACACTGTTCATGATACTGAAAACGAAAGCCAGGAGGGACAGTAAAGTCCAAGTGCACTGACGTTCACACCCAATAACCGAGGGGAACCCAGCCAAATGTTTATGCACTTATAGTACGTTACTTCACGTTTATGTATTTCACATTAGAAGGAGGGATACATGTATATTAAAAAGAAATGAAGTGCTTGCTTCTCCTGCCAGCCGCCAGGAAACCAGCTCAGAATAAAAGAGCGCGCCCACATCTGGGAATGAAGTGGAGAACACACACTTCTAAATCCTGCTGCAACTTTTTCCCTGTAGCGGTGGTCATTTCTCTCAAACCCCCTATGTCTACTTTGGTTGGTAACCAAAAACATTTCCAAGGCAAACCAACTCCCTACCCACATGGAGGCAGCTGTGAATGTGCAAGCATTAACCCGCAATGGCACAGAAGAGTATTTCTACGTACCAACGCCTTTTCACTCTGATCAACTTAGGGGAAAGCGATCATTTCTGCAAAACGTTTCAGAATACAGTTTTTTTTTTATACCGCAGTTCAAGAGATCTTATTATCGTAGATATACTTATGGCAAGGTGGAAGGGAAAGATTTCAAAAAAAATATTTTATAATGTGTTTAAATGCCATTTGACGCTAGGTTCACACCTGCATGCGGCTTTCTGTTCTTCAGGTTCGCTTGGGAAAAACAGAAACCCTATCCGTTTAAAAAGTGGTTACCCGCAGAAACCCCCGGGCCCCATAGATTATAATGGGGTCTGCCGGGTTATCGCCCCAAAAAATGTAGAGAGAAAACACATGCTTGCCGGACTTTTCCTCTCCACATTTTTCAAGCGGATTCGGGGATGAAACCCTGAATGGAATCCAGGCACCAGTGTGAAGCTAGCCTGATACGATTCAGTGATCGGGCAAATGAAGGATGGCAAGAATGATTGTTCCTGGCATCAGCCAGCAAACATTTATTTACTTTGCAGCATATCCCACAGAGACATTGGCCTTATAAGACTCACAATTTAAGTTCCCTATCAGTATGACTTTGGAGTGTGGAAGGAAACCTACACAAACATGGGACAAGCGTACAAACTCCTTGCAAATGTTGTCCTTGGGTGGATTTGAGCATAGGACTCTAGTGCAGCAAGGCCACAGTGCTAACCACTCTGTAAATGCCTGTCTTTTATGCAGGGCTCAGAGTCGGAGTCATGGAGTTGGCATCGGGACCAAATTTATGTGGAGTCTGAATTGGAAAATAGTTAACCAATCCCGAAATCTCACAATATCATAGTAATGTAGCTATGAAGGACTACTGCCCCATACTGTAACCAAGATGAGATGCTAGTCCTATGGTGAGGTGAGGCAATAACTTACAGCATAATAAAGAACTATGAGAAGGTGAGTCCAGGTCTCCACAAAGAATAGAATCCAGGAAATACTGTCGATATACGTACCATATACTCTACAAAAAGCCTGTCTGCAGCTGGCCTAAGGCTGTGTTCAGATGTCTCAGTTTTAGTTAGAATTTTGGTGCAGATTTCACAGTAAACATTCACAACATCTAAAGTAATATACATATGGCAGAAACACTCCATGTGGACAATAGCACAGGCTGTGAATTGTCACATTTATAGCTTGCCCTGTATTCCACAACACTACTACACAAATATGTCTGCAAACCCCTGGCGTTTCACAGCATTGGCTTTGTTCAACATTTGCCGCAGATTCACCTGCGGCTTACAACAGAGCGGGTTTTCCAGTGAAATTTATTAGAAGCAGATCCAAATACTAGCACATGGTTCCAGTACGGTATGCCAGCTCCGCTGCAGAATATAAATGACAGCAATTTGAGAAGGAATTCATGAAAGTTTTCGCCATGTTTACTGGTCTGCATAACTCCTCTGCTTGTGACTCTGCTTTTATGACTGGTCAGAAAATTAAGCCTATTTATGGGTCGTAAAATATTAAAGGGATTCAATTATTAAAATGCTATTTTTATTGTCCCTAAGGCTATTCTTCTCCTACTTTTAGATGTCTTCTCTGCGCCGCTGTTCAGTAGAATTCCCAGTTTTTATCTGTATGCAAATTAGTTCTCTCGCAGCACTGGGGGTAGGCCTCAGCACTCAAACAGCACTGGGGGTGTCCCCAATGCTGCGAGAGAAATCTCCAGCTCTGCCTCCATCTTCATCTGAAACGGCCTCTCCCTGCGTCTTCTTCCAGCATTGGCTTCAAACTTCTAGGCATGCGCAGTCAGCTCTGCCGTCAGGTCTTGGTCTTTTCCTATAGCCGGTTACACAGTAAGCTGGTGTAAGCAGCCATTTTCTTGTGGCTGCTTACACAGTAAGCTGGGGTAAGCAGACACAAGAAAATGGCCGTGGGCATGTGCAGAGCCGACTGTGCGTGCCTGGAAGTTTGAAGCCAGCGCCGGAAGAAGACACAGGGAGAGGCTGTTCCAGGCGAAGATAGAGGCGGCGCTAAAGAGTTCTCTCGCAACATTGAGGACGCCCCCAGTGCAGTTTGAGTGCTGGGTACCGCCCCCAATGCTGCGAGAGAACTCATCTGCATACAGAAGAAAACTGGGATTTCCACTGAACGGTGGCGTGGAGAAGACATCTAAAAGTAGGAGAAGAATAGCTTTTCTTAAGGCTATTCCTACATGTTAGGGAGAAAACATTGCATTTTAATGATTGAATCCCTTTAAGTGCTAATGTGTGAGATGGCGGGAGAAGTAAAGGTGGTGCAGGGACTTTGTATAGGTAGATTTCAGAAGAGGTTTTCTGAGGTTTCACAAGAATGAGATCAGATCTGTATTCAGAAATGAAAAAAAATAAGAGCTAAATTATCATTAGATGAATAATATAATGATGACGCTATAATGCCCAGTGTGTATAAGGTTAAGGCTACGCGGTGACTTGCTGGTGCGTGACATTGAGAGCTGTAACACTGGAAATGTCGTGCTGCCACTTACATCTAATGACAGGAAATGTGAGCACGTAGAAATCCAGCAGGGTTGTATTTCTGCCAACTGTCGGGTGGCAGCAATTTGTGAATTGCAATGTGACCGCATTCATTGTCATAAAGTGCAACGTAGTAGCTTAACATTGTGTGGTGTATATTGTAGGGACTAAGAGCTTATGCAGGTGATGGAATCTTAGTAGGGAGCAATTCAGCCTCCTTACACTGCCTACAGGGTCTGCCAGACACTAAAAGTAATAGTCTTCGAGGAGAATATCTCCTTATCTACACGTTCAAATAGGACATGTCAGGAGGTTTTTCATCAGATACAGGGAACCAGACAGAGTTCCTTCCATGGAGGATGTTAGAGGTACAGAAGAGGTCTCACAGTTATGTAAAAAGCTATGATAATATTATGTGCAGGAACCCTTAGTTTTAGCTTTCAGGAAGGGGTGAAGAAATCTGTAATGACAAGTGGAGAACCACATCAAGGCAAAATATGACTTGCAAAGTTTTAATGTTACAGTACATCCAGTTCATGAGGTTTTCTTTGTGGTTTCTGGTCTGTTAAACATCATATGACAACATTTCCTTTTTTTGGTTCAAAATTTTGTGTTGAGCAATTTCATGATATCTTATAAGGGTTAGAGATCTTGTATTCTGATACAAAGACCTGCCGTTCCCCTTCACACAGCCAGAGAACTACATGGATGGATCATAAAGGGTAAGCACCGGAGGCTGTGACGGGGAGGACAGGTAAGTATTGGTGTATTATTTTACAACATCCTATGATCTCTTTTATTTTTATAAGAATGTGGACATCCCTTTAAAGTGCTATCTGGATGTTTCCAAACTGTTAGTGGGGAATGGGGCCCAGGATTTGGTGATGGACCATCTTTAGTTATTTTACACTCAGTAAGGAAGTTCAAGATAAGGTTTCCTATACATGAAGTTGGTAATGTTCCTTAAAGGAAACCTGTCACGTGGAAATCCGTACGCAACATTTTATAGAGCATGAGGAGCGGAACAAACTACTGAAAGTTTTGAGGGAAAAGATTCTGTATAATTTATTCATTTTACACTGTCTACCAATAAGTATGTGGTAGAATAGAAAACATTTCTTCATATTCAAGACAAGGAGGCAGTCCGATCAGTGACTGACATTGTCATAGAGGGGAAGCTGTCAATCACTGCCATAAAGACTTGCGCTTTCCATGGATAAGATGACAGGCTATACTGAATATTTTCCCACAATAATATATATCAATCTGCTCTGTTCCTTCTGCTCTATCACACGCTGCCTGCAGACTGGGCAGCATTTTCCATGTGACAGGTTCCCTTTAAATAAGGGAGGTATAGGCATCACACATATCATTGTAGGCTTGGACTGAATGAACCAAACCCTGTAATGACCAATATGAGTGTATGACCCTGGCTGACATATCCCAAGACAGAAACCTCTAATGACTAACTTAGGGGACCCGTATCATGTAGAACGTTAATACAGCATATAATGTATGTTTGAGGTAAGAAGATTACCGAGACTAGGCCATGAATCACTTTGGTGTCTAGTAGTGTCAAACCACCCCTGACAGTAACATAAAGGACAGGCAGACAGTCTGTCTCGCGGATCCTCATTTTGCTTAAGGTTTAGAATCCATAAAACTACCTCAGTGTCATCCCTTGTCTCCTCTCTGCACATTATTATTCATATGTAGATATTTTACTGCTACAATCTGGAGAAAAAGGACAACTGCTACAGACTATTTATTGTTTTTTTACTTCCAGTAGATCTTTAACAAGCAATTTATGGCGCTGTGACACTGAAGAACTGTCATGGATTCACATCTTCTACACAACCGGAGACTTTGTCAGGCTTCTTAAAGGAGCAGCTTTCAGAGTGACATGCATTAAAAATCTCAAGCGTTACCTATAGTGGGTGTCTGTTAGTAGAAAGGAGTTCTCAAAACTAGGGCATCTATAAAGACGCCTTTCAAAAGAAGTAGCGAAGTAAGTAAATGACCCAAGAAACAGAAAGAGGCACCTGTAAGTGGCAGTCTATAGTCTGACCAGCATAGCCAATGGGAATGTACATTTAGTATTAGATTCCATAGCTTAGCACTCAGTAGCCGCAGAAATACATACCGTATATACTCGAGTATAAGCCAACGCAAACATAAGCCGAGGCCCCTAATTTTACCACAAAAAAACTGGGAAAACTGGTGGGAGTTTTTGGATGCAGTAGTTGCTGGGTGCTGGGGAAGGGGGTGGGGGTTTGGTTGTCTGTTTGCCCCTTCCCTGAGGTTGAGGACTGAGGTTTTTTTTCCCCCACTTGGAATTCAGCCTGGCTGAGTATAGGGTATCTGCAGTGCTCCTATTAACCCCTTCCCGATGGAACAGGAGCCCCGCAGATCCCCTATATTCAGTAGATCAGGCCATTTCATACACAGGGATACCTAATGTGTATGTGTTTCACAGTCATTTTCTACTTTTGCATGTATTCTAGGGAAAGGAGGGATTTACAGCTTTTATTTTTTTTAAAGCTTCTTTTTTCCCCCCACTATTTTATGGTAGATTATATACATTGATATTGTGGCTGGTCATAGACCCCCCCCCCCCCCTAAAAAAAAAAAATACATCTCTTTTGCTGACTCGAGTATAAGCCAAGGGGGGCTTTTTCAGCACAAAAACTGTGCTGAAAAATTTGGCTTATACTTGAGCATATACTCGAGCTTATGTTAGAGAATGCTTATATATAGTAAAGCTTTTGGCTCTAAAATGAATAAAATTATCTTAAAGTATACCTGTTGTATTATTTGACCACTAAGGATGAACTGCCTTGTTTATATGAGAATTAACAGTATTTTTGGTCATTATATAACTTAAAGGGATTCAATCATTAAAACTTAATTTTAAGACTAGCACATAGGAATAACCTTAAGAAAGCTTATTCTTCTCCTAGCTTTAGATGTCTTCTCCGTGCTGCTGTTATGTAGATATCCCGGTTTTCGTCCATATGCTAATTAGTTTTGGGGACGCTCCAGTACGCTCGTGTAAGAGCCAACTGTGCACGCGTGCCATTTAAAGCCAGAAGAAGCCATCGGAAGAAGACGTTGTGGAGAGGGTGTGCCAGAAGAAGACAGAGGCACTGGAGAGTTTTCTCGCAGCACAGGGGACACCTCCAGTGCTGTTTGAGTGCTAGGGACTGCCCCAGTGCTGCAAGACAACTAATTAGCATATGGATGAAAACCGGGATATCTACGGAATGGCGGCGTGGAGAGGACATCTAAAGGTAGGAGAAGAATAGCCTTTCTTAAAGTTATTCCTACGTGTTAGTCTTAAATACTTCGGTTTTAATGATTGAAGTACTGACCTGTACTGTGAGTAAAACTCTTTGGTTGTGAAAGAAAGCTCCTATTCAGATCCATCATCAACCAAGCCTGTATTTTCTTACTGCTCACTCCTCCCCACCTAACATGTCCATTGACTTCCATAGATATGTCTTTAGTGTCATGTGACCTGTAGTCAGTCTCAAGGCAGATAGAGCAATGAAGAGTGAGTAGGGAAACAGATATATTACAAAGCTTCCAAAATGACCTGCCCAATTAATTTATGTTTGTTCATGTAGGTTTTTTTTAAAGCAACAGTGATTTTTTTTCTCTTAGGGTAGATATATAATAGAAGATCTTTGGTCGAACCTCCTAATTTTGATCCTGTTTTTTACTCTACGTGCGCTCCCATTGAAGTGAATGGGAAGCGCTCGCGTGTACGGCTCGCCGTGTGAAGGGGCCCTGTGCTCAGCTCAGTCCGAGCCGTACATGCGGGCGCTTCCCATTCACTTCAATGGGAGCGTTCGTAGAGTAAAAAGCAGCCCATTCATTTCAATGGGGAGCGCTCGTATGCCGGCTCCCATTGAAATGAATGGGATCTTCTTTATACGCGCTGATTCTGAACGTGTTTTAACGTTCAGAATCAGTCAGCGTATCAGTAGTGTGAATACACCCTTAGAGTAAAAAAAATTGGTTATGAAACACACCCCTCAAAGAGTAAAAAAAAAGGGGCATCACTTCACACAGGGTCATTATAGCAGAAATATATCAACCACTTGCTAATGCTCCAAAATTGTCTGTCTGTACAAGCTCTTACATAAAGGTGTTGTAGCCTATATAAAACAGCAGTACACGTAGAACAACAACATAAGCCTGATATTTGATGTGTGAAATCGCAGTAGCTTTTAATGTTTTTACTATGGATTTTATGCCGACTGTAGAAATAATCACTGAACACCTCCTACAAGAGCGCGGCTTCTATTTTTTTCCTTGGCTTTTCCCTACAATAACTTTTGGTTCAATCTACTGAATAAATAATATGTATGCAAATTCCAAACATCTATATTCCACACCAGCAGAAAATGAGCCGGGTGCCAACAGAATGGTTTATAGTCGCACACTTTTTAACTATAAAAAAATTCAATTTCCTTTTTGAAAGTATAGGCGTTATTAAAAATAAACACTTCACAATTTACTGGTTTTGGGTTACCGGGGTTTCCATTGAGAGGCTGTGTCATGACAAAGTGTAATAGAGGAAACATCTACAGTGCACCACAAAAATCCTTCTTGTAATGTGATAAATACCACACCAGTAGATGCAGAGGTGAACCCAGACCTAAAGCCGCTTTTCTTCCCCAATACATATATAGGTATATTTTATGCCATCCCTTACACCTAAACTGTTTCATAAAAATTGATTGACTGCTAGATTCTTCGAAGAAACATGATTTTTATTATGCTCAATATCACACCCCTGCCCCTAAAAAAGGGAACTATAAAGATAATGTTAAGAACTTAATGCTTAAAGGGAAACTCCAATCAAAACTGTACATTTAGCGAGGAGTATCGTTTCCTATAATTTCTATTTCTTAACTTTTAAGAGAGTTATGTGGTTTCTCCTCTTTTCAGATGTTCTATTGGATAGATAATTTTATATTTCAATAAAGACTTTCAATTAATATCTGCACATGTGTGATATCGCCCACCTTAAAGCAAATCTATAAACTAAAATGCCCCATGTGAGAGCAGGATATGACGCAGGGAGAGAAGCTAACCTCTGTGATATATAGGGTTTTGAGTAGAATTTCAGAATAAATCCTGGCAGGACTCCTAGGAAAGACAATGAGAGTCCTACTAACCCCGCCCACACTGGCCGATTGACAGCCTTCTCAACACACACTGCTATATGGAAAGCTGTCAATCTCTGTGTATAGGTGGGGTACTCAGGACTCTTGCTGTCTCTTAGGAGTCATGTCAGGATTTATTCAGTTTTTTTATGAAAATTCCTGCCCAAATTTACACAAACCTATCACACAGCTCTGTGTCTCTACCACATAACACTGCCCCTTGTCATGTAATGCCTTGGCCAAATGGAGAAGACTGTCCTACATAATCATTATTAGTTGTGAGATTTTCCCATTTTTGCCACCATAGTTCATCACCATCCACTTGTGTTGGTTGGCTTTACTTAAAGAACATAGTAATGACATCAATGTTTTCACACAATTTGTGCATGGATTTTTTAAAAATAAAAATTCAAAAACTAAAGTACGGTATATATCTATAATTTTTTTCTGTTTACAATTCATTCTTGGTGCAAAGGAAAAGGATTACCTATAGTTAAAAAAGAGATATCACCACCATTAGATCCTTCTATAAGTGCAGTTCTGCTGATTCAGGATCTGGAACTTTTTCTCTAGCCCTCACTATTCCTGAACAATCATTTCTGTTAGTTTTATCTCAATTGATTTTTCTACTGTCAGGTGGGCTGTCCTAGGCTAGAGGAGAAAGACTGGGACGGCCCACGTGACAGTAGAGAGAGAATAACTGTGCTGGGAGCAGCAATGACTACTTGGGAATGGTGGGGCTACAGGAAAAGTTCCAACTAAGGGCAAAGTAATTTGTTTTGTACTCCTATTATAAAGCTGCATATTGTATTCCTTATGAAAGCCCCAAACAGAAAATGAATACATCTAGACCTCAATGACGTAGCAATAGTCCGGATTTCACTTACCTATATCAGGCTCCCTTCCCAAGGAGTAATGCGCCGTTCATTCTGACACGTAAACACTAGAGATGAGCGAACACTAAAACGTCCGAGGTTCGAAATCCTATTCGAACAGCCGCACACTGTTTGACTGTTCGAACGGATTTCGAACCCCATTATAGTCTATGGGGGGAAATGCTCGTCTCAGGGGTAGGCAACATTCGATAAAATCATACTTACCAAGTGCACGAGTGACGGTCGGGCTGGATTCTCCTTGAAGTCTTCTCCCGGCGCAGCGTCCCCGCGTCTTCTTCCGGCTGGAATTCACTCTGCCTAGGCATCGGGGCCTAGGCAGAGCCGACTGCGCATGCGCGGTCATGCGCAGTCGGCTCTGCCTAGGCCGGATGCCTAGGCAGAGTGAATTCCAGCTGGAAGACGCCGCGGGGACGCTGCACGGAGAAGACTTCTAAAGGTAAGAGAAGAACCAGCGTTCATTGGCAGAATGTATAGCATTGTATAGCATGTATAGCATTCTGCCAATCAACGCTGGTTCTGCATCGAACCTTAAACTTCGAACAGCTAGTAGTGTTCGATCGAGTACGAGTATTTCGAATACCGTAGTATTCGATCGAACACCTACTCGATCGAACACTACTCGCTCATCTCTAGTAAACACGTGTCAGAGTAAGCGCTGTAAAATAGAATCCCATTGACTTCAATGGGTGCCGTCTTGTGCGCGCTATATATTGAAATCATTGGGAGGCTTTTTAACCCATTGATTTCAATGTGTAGCGCGCGTAAAACGGCACCCATTGAAGTCAATGGGATTCTGTTTTACAGGCTCACTCTGACATGTGTTTACGTGTCATAATAAGCGGCGCGTTACTCCTTGGGAGACGGAGCCTAACTTTACATCTATTCTGAATCTAGTCGCTTTGGATAATCCCAAGGTTTTCACTAACCATTGTCCTACTGTATTATCAAATGCCATATTATTCAACTGTCCATACATATGTTAACATTACCACCCAAGTGCAAACATGACATGACAGTCAATTCAATAGGTAAAATAACAGGCAGAAAGGAAAGAATGATTATAAGATTATAGATACACAACCAAACCACACCTCGGCACCCCGGGGCTACAGCACACTTCATGAATACTCCTATTGAGTAATAAGACTCATATTTCCATTCCTTTAATGACTGCTTTGTTACACTATATGTCTACAGTCATATATTTTAAGAAAGTGACAGCCTGACTATTCCGGAGGAAGAATAGTAATCTCTTTAAAAGAAAAAGAAACA
Source organism: Leptodactylus fuscus (assembly GCF_031893055.1). Taxonomy (NCBI): domain Eukaryota; kingdom Metazoa; phylum Chordata; class Amphibia; order Anura; family Leptodactylidae; genus Leptodactylus; species Leptodactylus fuscus. The sequence goes on along the minus strand of NC_134268.1, from coordinate 176,911,212 downwards.
TTGTCAACCAATTTACTTAATACATTAGAAGGACGATTTATTATCCTGTCACTAGAAAAAATTAAATGTGGCGACATATCGGCTGCACAAAGCAACAGCATTTCTATAAGTATTCGGCCACACACAATGGTTGACACATCGGATGATACTGTGCTGCTTGTATGTTTGGATCTGGGAGATCCCTCTTTAAGAGTCCTTTTGAGTACAGCTTTAAGTTGTATTTTTACATCTGTAACCACCTAAAAATGTACTGATCTAAAATTAAAAAAAAAAATCAGCAACCCTGACAGTCTGATTGCAAATATCCTATTTGTGCTCACAGCTCTTACTTGGATTTATGCGTCTCCATGGTTACAGACTACAAACAAGCTCTTTGTGTAGTCAGGTCTGTTTCACTGTGACTATTAGGCAGAGGATGTATGAGAGAATGACAGATCAATCGTGCAGTCTCAGAATACAGAATAGTGTACAGTATAGAGTGGACTCAGAGCACAATAGGGGGTGGAGTTATCTGATGGGTACTGATGATGTCACTGCCAGCTCATGTTCCAGTCCCATTGACTATACAATATTTCTCTCCTGCAGTGGACAGTGGAGAAGGATATGGGTGGCTTCACTGAACTGACTATACTTATTGCCTTCAGGAAAAGGAACACATTAAATAAAATAATATTAAATTACGGAATTGGACAAAAAAAGTACTAAAAATATACTGCCGATATAAGGGCGTGTTCAGACAGCAGAATTCTAACTCAGATTAACGCATTGTTAGATTTTAAATCAACTGCGGAAAAAGAACGTATTAATATACCAATTATTGTTACAGATTGTTGAACAGCTGCCTAGGGCTAAATCCCTGTCAGATACTATAGCATGTTATACCACAAAATCTGTGGCAGAAACCCTAGTGTCAGCCTCAGATATCTGCTGCGGAGTTTTCCAGTAATATGAACATGTCCTAACTCAATTGGCATTGAGACTGTCCTAACATGTCCTGACTCAATTGTCATTGTGCTGACAGCGGAGAATGGGAAATGCAGGTTGTTAGCAGCCAAACCCTGCCTCTCCCACCTTACAGGGGTATTTAAGGACGTATTATTTGATCACCTTATCTATAGAATAGGTTATCAATTAAAGATTGGCAGTGGTTCAACATCTGGGTCCCTGACCAGTTAACTATTTGAAGACTTTGCAGCATTCAGGTGAGCGCTGCAACCTTGTCAGTACTTGCCAAACACAGCATCAGGGGTGTAACTTGAGGGGGTGCAGTCGTACCAGGGCCCAGGAGCCTTAGGGGGTCCATAAGCATTGACATCAGTATTGAGATTGCAGATTCCATCTGGCCCATACACCAAGGAGACCCACAGATTACCTGAACCACACTAAGGTGGATTAAACTCCTTAGCACCTGTAACCATCACTATCAAGAATTCGCTTTAGGGATGAGGTAGGGGGCCCCGGATAAAAGATTGCACCGGGGCTCACAAGACATTCATTACGCCACTGCATAGCAACATACATTTGTACAGTGGCTGTGCTTGGTATCGCAGCTCAGCCCATTCACTTGAAGTAACTGAGCTACAATAAGGCCATGTGATTGAAGAATGTGATGTCGAATGGCCTGTAGATTGGAAGTTGTGCAAAACCCCCACGAATCTACAGCTGGTGACTTATGCTAAGGACAGGTCATCAATTAAAAATTCCAAGAAAACTCCTTGAAATACCATATTGATCAGATTTTATTACAATTCCTAAACTGCCCATGGCCCTCTTAGGCCCCACACTAGACGTAACATAATGTATGGAGTGCTCCTGTAATTGGAAAAAGGGCAGCTAAAGCAACACTGGCACGCTGCTCACCCCCTCCCCGCAATGGCCAATATATTAAAAGTCCTCTGTAAATATAACTCGATTTTCGCTGGTAATCTGGTAATCCTGACTATGCCTACTAATATTATGTAGCATCAGAATCAAATATTGTTCCTCCTTACTGACTTACCGCCATGCAGTGATTTATAAGTGACACCCTTGGTTTGCAGAAATGGCATTGACTGGATGTGGTCCCTAGGTGACTCTAAATGTGTTCTAATTGCATTCTTGGGGGCAGCTGAAAGTTGACAGCTTCCGCTTCCCAGCTCATTATCAGAGCACATCAAGGACTCATTCCCCAAGACAAGCACCTGGTCTACATTTATTTCAACGGCCCAAAGCAAAATGGGAAGGTGCTTAATGTTCAACCACATTGGTGACATTTTTACGACATCCAAAGTTCAGGAACAAATAAATGAATAGTTTGAAAGCAATACAAACAGAAAACTGTGACAATAAAAATTCTACATTCACATATCAATTTTAAAACATATACCACCCGTATAGCTGGCGGGGAAGGCAAAAGTTCACGCACTGATAGAAATTTTAAAAAAATCTATCGCGACGGTTCTCATTCACTTCTTCTGTGTTATTCTTGAATATATTTTGTGCTCCCCCTGCATAATTTATACTGCTTTTCATCATAAGCCAGGCATCGCATAAAAGTGCTTTGCATGGCAGCGGCATCCTTGGGTTCACATATCACAAGCGCCGCTGTTTGTTCACAGTTTAATGCTGATTAATACTGGGGCCGCTCGGCAGAGCCGTATTCGCTGCTCCTCGGAAACATTCTGATGACACCGTGCAGTAAATACTTTCTGAAATAGCAGCTTTAAAATTTAGATCAGCGGCAAACCAAATGCAAAATTTGTAAACTGAGATCGGTATAGGAGGGGCTCTTAAAGGGGTTGTACCCCTGAGCATATGTCTTATTGGAGCACATGGATGTCATAGGAAAATGTGATGGTTGTGGTTTTCAGCACTTTGGCTATGATTCACAATACAAGGATGCAACGAGCATCGCTCAATGGTGAATTCAGGGTTGTGTCTAGATTATAAAGGATACTAGAAGATACCAGTGCCACCCACAAACAGTCCTCACACCACATATTCTTACATAAAGGGTTTATCCCATTGTATCCCCCTAACACCTATTCCCTATCCACCAATACCCCCAACAAGGGGCATAGCTATAGGGGGTGCAGAGGTAGAAATCTCTACCATGCCCTGGAGCCTCAGGAGGCCCAAAGGCCTATCAACAACATAAGATTTATCCAGAATTATAGGCACCCTATAGCAGCTAGGGGCCCCACTACACTGTTTGTACTGGGGCACAGGAGCTTCAAATCACACCTCTGCCCCAAATATCATAGGACCAGAGGTCCAAAGTGTACATGCATGACCACAGCTACATTCACTTTTAAGAGTTTGACAGGCTGCTGTTTTGGGAGTCTCATAGAAGTGAATGGAGCAGTGGTTGCATATGTGCACCAACGCTCCATTTGCACGGGGCTCTTAGAACCTTCATTTTCGTGATTGCTTGGTGCAAATTAGCATTCCTAAACATTCCTTCTTGCAATTACATGCATTGCAGTCGTAGAACCTCCTCATGTCACCTAAACCTCCCAGAAGCCTATATTCTCTATCCACTGGATAAATCATCAGTATCAGATCTGTACAGATCCAACACCTGGACCCCATGCTGATCAGCTGTTTCAAGCCATAGGAAGCTATAGATATATGGCCAGACACAGCAGACACCAGAGCTTCCAGTGGGATTGCTGAAATTCCTGGTCAACCCTTTCTACTTCTTGACTTGCGGGTAATGTGGTGTCGTGCTCGAGTCCTACCGTAAAGCAAAATTTTGTATTGTTGTTCCATTTTGTAGCCATATACTGTAAGAGCATGAAACCAATTATGGCTTCTTTGAAGCCTGGTAGTATGAAAAGAAATAGTCCTTCACTTTGGCTTCCTATTGTCTCTCTCCATATTAAGGGCATTTGCTTGGTTTCACTCTTAATGGTCAAAATTTCTGTAATAGTAGCTATTATTTAATAAAATGTATTTTTTTCCACATAGATGTTGTAATGTGAATGGATCTGCTAAACAGATGATTACAATATGATCTGAACATACGCTGTCACAAATGGAACAAAGCTGTTTCCCAGATCTAATATTGGAACAATCCCATTTGTAAGAAGTGAACTGGATAATAGGAACAGTTTAAAGTGACTTTCCAGTCTAGAGCTCTAAAATGACATCCCACAAAGGGCGATCACCATATTTATTTTCCTAAAATTTTGTTGCTTTTTAGCTTGGCTCCATTATGTCAAAGCTGTGATCTGTGACTACAGCTTAGCTGCAGTGCCAACAGGGGGCCTATGGTAGTCTGAGATACGCCCCGTCTCATCACAGGTTCAGGCTGCTGCTCTGCTACAGTAAGTCAGCACTTACAGGAGAGGTACTATGTTAGGCTAGGTTCACACTTGTGCTGTGCTATCCGTTGTTTGTATCCATCGTGGAAAGCCTGCCTAAAACAACGGTTATATACAGACCCCATAGACTATAATAGAAAAGTCCTCCTCAATACACAACTGAGGGTATTATTATTCGATGTAGTAATAAGACTTTACTGTAATGGGCAGATGAATTATTTTATTGCGCCATCATATTTCACAGCGCATTACAGACATTGTCAGTCACTGTCCCATATAGGGCTCACAAGCTACATTCCCTATCAGTATGTCTATGGAGTGTGGAGGAAAGCCACACGAACATGGTGAGAACATACAAACTCCTTGCAGATATTGCCATTGGCAGGATTTGAACCCAGGGCTCCAGTGCTAACCACTGAGCAACCAATGAATGTGATGTTACACAACCCATGAAGCAGAAGACGCTTTGATCAGCTGATCGTCACACATCCCAGGTGTCGGAAACCCACTGATTTTCAATTCCTGACCTATCAATTAATAGGTCAGTTGTTTGGAGGCCATGACTCCATTCCAACCAAGGCGTAACCTACATGTCTGCATTCCCACACTCTGAAAAGATACTTATAGGCAAAATAATACTAAGATAAGATAAATATCACGTTAGATGAAAGGTATTTTTTGAGTCCCAGAGTTGGAGAACTGATGCCCCACTAGAAGCCCTTGTTTGCCCTACTAGGTCTTTATGAGGAGCCTGGGTCTTAGGCTGAATGCACATACCTTCTTCAGGATCTGGTTAAACATTAGCAGTCGTGACCTGACCCTGGCTGAATGTTATTTAGTGTCCGGAACCGGAGGCAAAGGATGTATTTGAGGCCTCAGTGGCTAAAGCTTGTTGGGCTTATATCACCTTATGTCTTACCCAATTTCCATTTTACTGTGGCTATTCACTTACTTAAAATATAGCACGTATTCTTTGCAGGTCAGCTGTGTATTATTTAGAATATCCCCTAACCAGAGCTATACCGGTAAAACAAATGCAGAGAATGGATTGTGTTACTCTTGGCAGCCATTCAGGTGCTTACTCCGTTTTATTTTACCTTGGCTTGTAAAGTGACAACATGAATCTCGAGGCTTGCTCTGGGTATCGCCACTGTTTTTGTTTGGAGGTGTTTTTACACACAGCACTAGCATGTTTTTCTGGTGATGGTGATGGTGATGTGATGATCCCCCTTAGTGAAACTCATACTTAGTCTAAACATCTCAGGACCACAAAAAAGTAATAAATTCTACGCAACGTTCGTGGGTTGCTCTGAACGCTGTCAGCCCTGCTTCTTGGTGAAAACTGAGTTAGCAGCGGCTAATCCCTGTCCCTCATGAGTTTACTGATACAAAGTTAAGGATTATCGGATGGTAACACAACACGGGCATAATGCTAAGGTCATAAAAGTTATGGATGATTAGGTCAAAGGTTCTTTCTAATGCAAAATATATATATATATATATATATATATATATATATATATATATCACACTAAGTCAAGACTTGGAACTGGTCTATAGAAGTCTAGAGAGGTTCAGAAAAAGATATTATGGAAGTACAAAAGTATGCATGTAATCATAGTGGTGCCGCCATACACCATGTATACACGAAAACCCCTATAAATCAATTCTACTTACTGTCACATGTATAATATGCCACAAATGTCTAATAGCTACAGGTTCCACCTCATTGACCTGCACCTACAACTAAATAGGGTTCATCGAAGGACAATGGTCAGTGGTTATCCCATGGGGATACCCCTTTAAAAGTTCAATTCAATGAATGTTCTATAACTTCTATATCTGTAGATCTTGCATGGTGGGAATCAGGGATGGGCCAAGCTCACTTGTAGCTAACAAAGGGGCATCAGAAAGAGCCGCAAAGTAAACATGTTTACTCTGTGTAAACGCGCATGTATTTTGTAAAAAATACACGTGTCAAAATTAGAGATGAGCAAGTACTATTCGAAACTCCCGTTTCGAATAGCACGCACCCATAGGAATGAATGGATGCTTCCATTCATTCCTATGGGTGCGTACTATTCGAAACGACCGTGTGAACGGGCCCTAACCATGATAAATGTTCGGTGGAATTCCCAATGAAATTGGTGCCGAGATGAGAATAAATGCTCCTAAATCCTAAACCCTAAGGACAGACTTACAGGAAAAGCTTGTTGCTTCATGCAGTTCCTGCAACTCCCATAGAGATGAATGGAAGCTATGGAAACAGTTTCACATTTATGGACATGACCCATGTTTTTCTGTGGCTTCCATTCACCTCTATGGTGAGAACAGTAAAGAGCAGCAAGGTCTAAGTCTAGCCCTAGGGTCGGCACCGGTGGTTACTCCCATCTCATCTGGGATGGAAATAACCCTTTAATTTCATGAACCACCACTTCTTCCTCCTTCCTCACCAATCCCTAGAAAGCTTTCTTGTAATACACGCATTTCCCTTGTTCCTATTACCTGCAATCCTGTGATCTAAACTGATGTGCCACCCTATTGCAATGCCCAAAGCAGCTGCACATTGTGCCTCACCTCATCCCTACTGCTCTGCTTACCATATAAAAATGTCAAAGACATTACACAACGTCTACTTACAGTAACAATACCAGGTTGTCAAAAGTGAAGTATTTCCTAATTCTAAGATATTAGGCAGAAACCGCAACTAAAAAAGTGTCACCTGAGCTGTAAGAATAATACACTGCATGTGTCTAGTAACCTCATTCACAAGCTAGGCAGATGAACTGCATTATAACACCTCATTATTAGAGATGAGCGAGTACTGTTCGGATCAGCCGATCCGAACAGCACGCACGCATTGAAATGAATGGACGTAGCCGGCACGCGAGGGGTTAAGCGGCCGGCCGGCGTCAAAGCGGAAGTACCAGGTGCTTCCATTCATTTCAATGCGTGCGTGCTGTTCGGATCGGCTGATCCGAACAGTACTCGCTCATCTCTACTCATTATAACGTCATATTCTGTCATCATTATGAGTTAGCCATTAAAAAAGGTATCACCTACTGAAGACTTAAAAAGTTTTTTTTTTTTTTTTTTCATATTTCATAACCACTGGCTAACACGGTACCAAAACAAACATTTTCCTTTTATAACACCTCAGGAATATTGCTCATCTCAATTGATGTACTCTCCATGCCTGCCTTGTAAACAGCATACATTCAAGACCGATGGAAAGATTAATACACTATGGGATGTCTTTATTGGTACAAAGACTTCTACACAATATCACCCCACATGACCGGGCTTAGGTAGCGCTGCTTAAATGATAAAATACTGCTTTTTATACTAAAGGGGGTCTCTAAACTACTGATAGGCCTGTGAAGGAGCGAGTAGAGTAGGCATACCCGGGGTGATGGCCATGCAAGATGTTTAACTAAAAAAATGAATGCACTGATGTTCCTATACCCAGAAGGTAGCCCCTTTATATGTAGTGCCATGAGTTCTTACCACTAAAGGCTCCGTAGTAGTCACTCCAACCACAGGGGAAGGTTGTGTCGGAATCCGGATCCACCAATTAGATGAATCCAAAGGCCCCATTAGGGTCCATTCACATTGAGGAATATGGTGAGGAATTTGGTGTGTAATTTCAGCGCTGAAAAAAAAAGCCTCCCATTGACTTCAATGGATTCCTTTTTCTGCTAGCTAAGCCCTAAGCAGAAAAAGGAACCCATTGAAGTCAATGCCTTTTTTTTCAGCGCTGAAATTACACACCAAATTCCTCCCATTTTCCTCTGTGTGAATGGACCCTTATAGTGTTTGGGTTACTCTATAGGGCCCGTCTGATACTGGGTGAAGGGCTGGGGAACATTCAGTGAAAGGATCCTTGGGCGCTGCGAATGAAGATGCCACTTAATGGTGGATTATAATGTAGATTTTTTTAAACCTGCTGACAGATTCCCTTTAACAGTTATATGCAGATGGATTTATCAAAAGAAAGTTTAATAATAAAAGCAAAAGGTATCCTTAATTCATAGACATAGTCAAGTCCATGACAAAATCTGCACAGGGCGCTGCTCACATATCTCAAATTCTCCTTGCCTTGGCTCCCTGGTCTGTAGGGCCCGTCTTTTTATGGTGTGTTGTATCTGCCTTTAGGGGCAAGTCCTGCTTTAAGCAAACCTCAATGACAGAACACCACCATCACCGTTGTTATATTAAACAGATGCCGTGCAATGCTGATTTTATGGGATATGGGAAGCCAAGAAAGCCTCTTATCAGGCCAAATGTTCAAGAGCTGCCTTGAGCCAATTAAACAGACGTGCAAGTTGACTTCTAAATGGATGCTTTCAAGCTCCTCACCCAAGCAAGCAGTATGTGAGCCGGATACCTACTTCGAGGGCCTTTGTACTGCTTGTTCTAATTGTTATTTCCAGCCTTTTATTGAGACACAATGAAACTTCAATAACAGTGCCCATGTTAAGCCTGTCTGTGGCTCCCTAAGCCTGAAATCGTACGCTGACCTGGAATGTTTGCAATCTAATCTCTGGCACCGTTCCATTTCTATGGTGCTTTTATTTCCCATCTGCAGTCTAAGAGCAAGCTGGTAAAGTTTGTAGAACATATCCAGTGATCTTCTATTGGATCTGATAATTCCTGGCTTTTTATTATACATTTCTGAAAGGAAAGCGAGTACATGTATGGAAACTCATAAAGTGGGGAGGAGGCGAGTAACAGTGTAAATATGGTCTGGTCTAGGAGGGTGGTCACACAGAACATACACCTGTCATCAGGTAATTTAATAATAAACTTTATAGTCAACTTTTTAATAACTGTTTTGTAGCAGTAAAACCTCTCCTTCGGCCCAACAGCAATGATCTACTGTATTTTTCCAAACACCTTAGCAGACAGATATTCGGGTATATTTACACCATTCACATTTTTCTCCTCTGCTCCATAGGTTTTGCTGTGTTCCAGTTCCGTTATCCTAATATAATACTCTACTAACAGTTTCTTCTCTCTTTCAGTTCCCCTTATACCACTAGTTAATGTGAAACAGGCTTTTGCAGGGAAACATTCTGAAAACAAAATCCAAAATAAGAAAAAAAAAAAAGAAAATGTAAAAATTTCCCTTATGTGAAGTTAACTCCTTAAGGACACTGCCTAATTTGTCTAACTATAAGGCTAAGGCCCCACTGGACGATACGCAGCGCTGCGAGAACGCATTGTGGTTCTTTCCGCAGCGCTTTAAACAGAAAGTTCACAGAATTTTCCTCCGCGGACTTTCTGTTATTATTATATCTATGGGGAGCCACTGGCATTTCCATAGATATAACTGACATGCTACGATTTCCAAAACCATGCCGGTGTTGGAAATCACAGCGTGTCCGCGCTGCGGTTTGAAATGCAAAGTGGGCATGGGATTCGCATGAATCCTATCCACTTTGTAGATACTGTAAAACACCGCGATTTTTCCTGTGACATTTCTGGCCTCACTGTTTTACTTTTCTGCTGGTATAGCTGAATGAGGGCTTGTTTTTTGTAGATCAAGCTGTATTTTTAATGGCACCATTTTAGGAAATATATATTGTAGACAAAAACTTTTATTCATGTTTTTGAAGGTAAAAGAAAAAATACAGGTATTTCACAATGTTTTGCTTTTACTATGTTTACCATGCAGTATAAATGATGTGCAGAGTATAAATTTTTTATTTTATTTTTTTTAAGTAACAAAGTACTGTGTTAGAGTTTGTTTTTGCAAGATGAGCTTAAATTTTCACAGGTATTGAAATTTTGAAGTAGAAACAAATATTTGATCTATATTTTATTTTGTTTTTCAGAGCCGGGGTGAATAAATCGCAGTGCTGGCTTTTAATTTGTATTTATAGAATTCAACTTGTGACTTACATAACGTGATACTTTTACAGTTTGGGTAATTGCTGATGTGGAAATAATTATTATATATACTTTTTTTTCTACAGGGCTTGGCCATCTACGTTCAGTATTCCATTTGGGAAGTCTGCTTGGAGACCCCCCCGAACAGAATACCGATCACATTGATAAGCGATGAGCTTATGAAAGCACACGGACCCCATAAACTATAATGAGGTCTGTGTGTTTTCCACACGGTGTCCGCATGTAGAGAGTAAAGTACTCCACGATCTACTTTCATCTCCGCATGACTGGTGCGGACACCGCGCAGAAAACACACGGACCCCATTATAGTCTATGGGGTCCGTGTGCTTTCATAAGCTCACTGCTTGTCAATACGTTCGGTATTCCGTTCGGGGGTCCCCAAGCAGACTCCTCAAACAGAATACCAAAGACAGATGTGAACCAGGCCTAAGTGGTCAATGTTGAAGTTAAACAACCAGAATCAGAGATGTCAGTTCACTCCTGGTTTTACTGGCAAATACTGATGCAAAATACTTACCAAAATAACACCATGTTAAAGTGGCCTAGAGCTGAATTTATATAGATTTCTTATGGGTTATTAAAAACATATTACCCCTTACAGTTAATGTGTCTATGATGCTTTATATAGATGGATAGTAAGCCAAAGACACCTCAGTCTAATACTGAATACACAAGTTACTTGCTATATTCTTCATATGAATGATCTGCTCACCGAGCTTGTCTATATATCCATCAGCACAGGGACCTACAAAGCTGGCAATTCACTTGAGATAGTTGTCAGTCGAATGATCTTTGGGCTGACAGCTACTCCCCATATACATATGTATGGCCGACTTGACCAAGCTTACATGTGTGCGGAATAAAGAGAGGAGAGTAAACCACAGCCAGACATATTGAACGGTAACTATCCCCCTTCTGAGAACAAAAGCCTGGGGCATGTTGAAATCTCACAGCATCATTCTACTTTCCCTTGACTTCTGCCATTGTAGGAAAGTCTGGACACCTCATACACATTAGATCTGGTCCACATTAATCTAATGTCCACCATGAGGCTTGGAACAGTGGTGGGGAACTTGACTTCCCTGAAGCTGTCCTGCCGTAGAATACCTGATATTAAAAATTCTCACAATGAAATCTATTTAAATAATAGAGTTTTTCTTCTTTCTGAACTCAGCAATGCAACTTTATTTCTCCCGTTTCAGCAGTAATTTTTATTATTTCCATTTTTCCTCCTGCAATGTGGGGCATTTTGGGCTTCTTCTAAGTATCCAGGGCTGTAATGGTAGACAAGAGCTCATAATAATAATGCATAGTAATTAATATAAAGAGACGGGCAGCCAGGCAAATAAACGCTTCCATTTTACACACAACGGCAATAAACTAATGGCAAATAATAAATTCTGCTTTAACCATAATTAAACAGACAGCCATCTAACAGGCTGCAGGCTGATGGAGCCTGAAATCTACTTGAGCCACAAGTGAATGTGTTGTCTTTAGACACATAATGTCAGTAGAAGAAGAAATCGGGCCGGCAGGATTTATGAGCTCAGTAAAAGTCTGTAACCATTAATCACGGGAATTGTATTGACAGCCTCAAAGTTTGAGGTCTTACAAAATTAATGCATTGGGTTTTTCACACCATTGATCTGGCAAGGAAATTTGCAGAAGGTTTTTTTTTTTTCTTTCTTTTATGGACGAGGCTTTGACATCTTTACAGGAACTGTATATTAAACTAGTGCTTTTACGTTATGGGGCATTTGTTGTTTTATTTTTTTTTGCATGTGTTATACGCAAGCAAATCCTACAGACATGCTTGCTTTCTAATTACTCATTGCAAATATTGCTAGGTAGTTGAGTTAATCCGTGTTTAGATAGTTCCTTGGACTGATTCATGCCTCCCAGGACATGGAGCCACTAAATTACATTTAAGCTCCCCTAAATAAAGCAATCTTACATGTCAGCACCTTGCTCTTTATGATATCTCGGTGTTCCAATAATTCTGGTTTACAACTAAATTCCGATTGTGCTTTAGTAAGTGCTGTTGGTGGCTAAACTTCAGGCCTTTGAGTAATGACTTGGTTGAATGTAATTAGGACAGCCAGGTGCAGCTGGCCCGGGCCCCAATAAAAAAAAACTTCTGACAGTTTACAACTTCCGCTTCAGTTTTTGGGGTACATACCATCCTGCCCAAATTACAAGGGAAATTGTTTCCATGTTTCGAGCTGCTGCACATTCTAACCAACAGCGCTGTCCTTCACTATCCTTCCCTCCCAGCTCGGCCGTGTAAGCAAACTGCCTGCACAGTGTCATCATGGATTGTCATTGTTCACATTCACCAAGACGCTGTTCAGTTTCTAGAGCTTTCTGTTTAGTGGATTATTTTTATCCAATATCTTATCCAATTTTAAAAAAACACAAGGTGTTAATTGTAAGGAAAAAAAATCTGGAATGAAAAATTTATACCATTTGACCTATGTAAACAGTGCTAAAAAAAAACATACAATTTTACAATTTTCTATGCTAAATATCTCCAAATACTCTCAAGGTCATTTTTTATTACAATAGCATTGCCTTTGTATTTATATTATAATGTTGTACCCATTCGTGTACGCATAGAAGATTTCTATCAGAAATTTCCACAACTGTCCCATGTATATAAATGGGTTATGTAAAAATCCAAGGCTGCAGAAAAAACTTCTGAAATAATTCTGACACATGTAAATATTCTAAATAATAATGTGACAACTGAAATGGCTGTCAGTATGTAGTTGGATAACCTACATGAACAATTAGGCTTTTGTGCACATTAGCTTCATAACTACAGGATCTGCTATTCATATTATAGTTATTAATAAGTTTATGTACTTTGTGTCGTAAATTATTAATTAAGGTTAAGGCCCCATGTGGCCAAATGCAGCAGAAAAAACTCAGCCAAACTGCGTTGTTTAATACCAAATAAATAAAACAAAAACAAATAAGAATAAAAAAATAAAATAAGGCATTTGCCATAGTGAGCAGCCACAAAACATGAATTTATGTGTGAGTGTACATCCACATACACACATGCACAAGCACACACACACACATTTGGAGATTTACATAATATTAGCTAATTTATCTATTAACATATTTAAAAAATTCTTCTCCAGCTAAACGCAATTGTGCAATTTTTCATTATGTTTTTGCCGTGTTTTTCTCAACCTAATATTATTACTTATTTACTTGTAAAATAGAAAAACAAAGTAATACAGAATATGAATTAATCTGCTGATAGATTATTATAGATTATTATTATTATTAATATAGATTATTATTATCATAGATTATTATTATAGATTATTACTATTATAGATTATATATATATATATATATATATATATATATATATATATATATATACACACACACAAAAGTATGCCCATATTTGTATTTTTCTTTTAAAAGTCACTTTTTTTGCAATATTATCCTTTCCCCCTAAATTACTGGCGGACAGGCCCCATCACTTCCAAACAAGAAAGCGCCTTTCATCCCATGTTCAGCATTAAAACCGGCACATGTTGGGCTATCGCATTACTTTTTTGATATCATAATCACAAGCATTTTTGCAAGGCTATTTAATCCAGCCTGAAAATTGATTTTTTTTTTCCTGTGGAAAGCCCAGCAAAACCCCATGTGAAATCTAAATGTTAAGAAACATACATAATTAAAAGCCAGACGAAAGCCCCGCGCACTTACCAGCAGTAAAGTAAACATTAGCATTTTCTGCCTCGGCTTTTAATAACCAATTCATTTGACAAATAGGTTTTTTTTTCTGATTGACTTGTTGAGTGTTGTAAAAAGTCGAAGTGTTTGGTAATTTTAATCATCCCGCAAAAATGGAAAGATCAATATATGTCGTATCTGTCTCCGACCCACCCATAAGACAAAAATGCCTAAAATGCCATAAACATCAAGGCCTTCATTGCCTGCCAGGAAATGAGAGGGAGCTTTGTGAGGGCTCTACTGGCCATAATATGAGGAGATTTGATGGGACGGTAAGTATCGGCTTTGTTTAGAGTCAAAACATTCCGATGGGTTTTGGTTCCAACAGAACCAGCAGCAGTCCTAGTAATTCAATCGTGTGCTGTTATGCGAGCTTCCCCTACAGGCTACACAAGAAAGGGCCGCGCTCAAGCAGCAAAAAAACAGAGGAATATGCGTGCAAGGAATGTGTGTGCGCGCTGCGGAAGAGTTTAGGAATTTTCTCAGCATGGCTAATGTATGTATTGCTCAAAGAAGGGACAAACGTGTGAAAAGGAAAAGATTTCCTATGGATTTTGGGAGATTTTTCTTTAACCCTTGTCTGGCTGAAAAAAAAATCCATGCATGGAAACAGGTAATGGATTGTAACAGTCAGACAGAGCTTCTCAGTAATGAAACGAGACAGGAAAGTAATTTTGTGACGGGGGCCTTGGCTATAAACAGTGCACATGAAAGGCAATATAACCTGTAGGAATAATGAAAGCAAGTTGCAGTATCAGCACATTAGCAGGTGTTTCAGACCACAGACTTGTTTCACACACCTGCGATGGGCCCTGAATGCCCGCAGTCATTGGTTCTGAATGGGGCAAGCTTTGCGGGTTTGCCAAAGCTGAACTGGAAATTATTGGACACCAAAACATTCACATCATTGACTTTTGTGAAGGAGCCTTCTTGTAGGTTTTCTATTACTCGGGCCTGCTTTGGTGGACAGGATATGGACTACGATTCTTGCAAGATTTTTAATATAAAAAAAAATAAAATTTTAAAATAACAGATAAAAAACTAGACTATATTGATATTTTACACCGTGACTTAAAGGAGTTTTATCATTAAAGATGCTATCTCCTATTCACAGGATAGGGAATAAGTGACCCATAGATGGGGCCCCCAGCGATCAGAAGGACAGGAGCCACAAAATCCTTTGTGTATGTGAAAGCAATGCAAGTGACTTCTGTGACCATGTACTTTTATGGGGCCTCTGGTCCTGATAGCTAGGGGTCCCAGTGATCAGACCCCCAACAATCTTACCCTCATTCACATCTGTGTTTGGTAATCCGTTCGGGGAGTCCGGATGGGGACCCCCAAATGGACTACCGAATGCATTTGCAAGCGCTGTGCAGTAAAAGCACACAGAGCCCATAGACTATATTGAGGTCCGTGTGCTTGTCGTGAGATCTATGCATGACTCATATGGACAGGAAAGTAGATTGTGAGGTACTTCGCTCTCCACATGTTCCCTGCGGAGATCTGGCAGCAAGCACATGGACCCCATTATAGTCTATGGGAATCCATGTGCTTTCACTGCACAACGCTTGCAAATGCGTTTTGTATTCCATTCGGGGTGTCCCTCTGTGGACTCCCCCAAACGGAATACCAACGCAGATGCGAATGAGGGGTTACAAGTATCCCCTATCCTGCCTTATTTATTTAGTTTACTAACATAGCACCAACATATTCCGTAATGCTTTACAGATTTTGTCATCACACTATTCCCACTGTCTTTAATGATAAAAACCCCTTAAGGCCGGGCCCCATGTTGCAAAAACGCCGGGTCTGGTGAATCCTATCCACACACTGCAGAAAAATTCTAATGTTTTCTAGATTAACAGAAGATCCTTTCATTCCCCTCAAGGTGGAATTTTCTAGTTTTGTGTAGCAGTACATTATATTGGCCCATCTACATGGAACTGTACACATGTACTAAGCTAAACATACATTTGCACCAGAAACTGGTCAACCCTGCATACCATAGTTATTATGTGCGGAGCTTAAAATGCCATATCTGAATGATGTCATATCTGCACCAAATGTCTGCACAAATTTCTATTGTATAGTAAACCAACTAACAGCTGGTGCAATGCTATACTAGACAATGTAGGGCCCCAGGCAAACCAGCAATCTGAAATGAAAAATCTGGTCTGTACATTGGCTGGTTTTCCCAGTGCAACCCTAGTCAGGAGACTATTGTATCACAATGCTTTATGACGCTGGTAGTCCTTGCCTGCACGGAGGTCTACAGTCCACATTATAAACAGTGAAGCCGTGAGATCATTATGATGCAAGGAGCCTGACTGATGTATGAACTGGATTTTCCAGTCTTGGTTGTCTTATATGCATGGGGCCTAAAGATGCTCCAAATTTATCATTCAGTATCAGTCATTATCATAAATCTACTGCTTTGTTAGACTGTAAATACGTTTTCACAATTTACAGTAAGCACTGCTTGTCTAATATCGGGTCTTAGAATATGGAAATACAGTCCAATATATGGCATCCAACAAAGCCTGCTGTCTTTTTAGGAAACATTAGCACCTTATCCTGAATATTCCACTAAGACTTCATGCACACATCCGAATGTACCATCCAAGAGGACTTCCAAGGTCCATTCCAATGACAATAGAGGTTCTAGTGATTTAAGAGTCCTGTGGTTGGGATTTCTAAGTCACTCCGTCTATTGGACTACTAAGACCCCAATGAGCAGAGAAATAAATGAATAAATGACAGCTTATATTGACTCTTTTCTGATAAAACAATATATCAATCTGCTCTGCTCCTGCTCCATACCATGATGGGTGTAGAGGTTTGGTAGATCAATGAGTCAGTTTCCCTATAATCTTCCTGCCTCTATAGCATATATTTTACGGTGCACGACTGGTATATTGAGAATGAGATACATGCATTATAAGCATTTCATTATTAATTATACTAGTATGTCATTGCAATACTAAGGGTACAAGGTACCAAGTGAGCACTTTCCTGCTGCTGCACTACTGCCTCTGCAATAAGAATACTGCATCATGTAACATATATATGACTGCATATAGTATCTGAAGAGGTGCTGGGCACTTCAGTCTGGTAGATGTAAAGCACAGTGCCCTAACACACAGCACAAAACGCAAGCATTGGTCTCCTTATACAGTACAGCGTGTTCCAGTCCTTCCACAGCAGATCATTACAATGAAAACACTATCAATCTCGCCAGGTAAGCATTGATTCCTGGGTGAAGACGTCTCAGATGAAAGCAATAGGTCTAAGAACTCTTAGTATTACTTCCCAATTAATTACAACATTACAGATCAGATAAAAATTTAAAGGAAAAAAGCTCCCCCGCTGCCGCCCCCCGTACAGACCACAAGGCTGCATTTATTATTGATCTGTTTGGGAGGACAGGCGCGATCTCACTAGGCAATTATGGATTCCACAATACTCCTGTTTTCAGCTGTTCTTTAATGTACAAGAAACCGCTGTGAAAAGAACGGGAACACGTAATTCACCCAATTTACCGCCATAAATTTGACATCTCATTAACCAAAAATAAAAAGTGCTGCAAAACTATTAAAGAGAAGGGACAGAAGAACAGCGCAGAAACACAGTGTTATTCCAGACTTTACATAATGACGGTGTAATCCACCATTTATTAGTCTTATATGAAATATTCTGTTTCATTCTCACAAAGGCTTTCGTTTTCATCAAACTGTAATAGTCGGACCCCTACTCTCAAACAAGAGGTATAGCGGTATTACTCAATACTAGGAAGAACGGTTTGGGCAGCCTAAAAGATCAGGATTCGGTGGCGAGTGGACATCTACATGGTAGTCCTAAGATGCCGGAAGCAGCAGAAGGTGAGGCTCCAGGAATCAGATAAAAGAGCAGCCCATCCTTAGGCATCATGCACACGACCATGTGTAATTACATCCATTTGACCTCCATTGTTTTCTTCGCTCCATAGACTTCTATGGGTTTGTCCGTGCCTCAAACACTGAGCAAAATAGGATATGCTCAGAGTTAGTTGTAATTGTGAAAACATGACTGTGTACATGGGCCCATTGATATGAATGAGACAGTGTGCTATCCAGGTAAAACCAGGATAGCCCACTGAAATAGAACATAGTCGTGTTCATGCGGCCTAAGGCCCCTTGCACATGATGTTGTGCGAGTTCACTATGCAATCCTGGTTTTTCATGTATTACGCAAATCATTGTGCGGGCAAATAATCCAAGCCGCAAAACTCAGGACAGATCCTATTCCTGTCCGGTTTTGCGCCATGCTTTCATGGCTCCCATTCGTTGAATGTATGGGGTCACGGATCCATGGACAGTCCACACATGGCATATGGATGACATACGTGTGCCCCCCCCTGTAATGGCTGTACTGTTCAATCACGGCCAACGGCCCGCACAAGGTCGTGTACCATTAGCCTTACAGAGAATATGACCAAGAATTTTAGGGTGTTGGCTTTTTATTGCAACCTATGTATACAGATGCCAAAAAGATTTCCTGTGTACAGAATTTGGCACACAATAGATGAAAAAGGAATGATTCTTGGGGTCCAAATACTGAGACTGCCACCAATAGTGTGAACGAGGGTCCCATGTCACCAGTGTGAAAGCATGTGCACAACACAGCCTATGGGCAGAGAAGGAGACTGAATGAAGTGGTAGTATGCGTTTTCAACCAGCACTAAATTTAAGCAGGGCACATGGTACCCTTGTTCTTATGAATGATGGGGGATTAACAGTTAAACCGTTGGCAAGACAATGGCCAGTTCATCACCACGACATGCTTAACTCGGAGGTAGACTGCTACACCTATGGTGACCTGATATTAATACATTTCCCACTATTTACTTTTTTCCCCCTTAACTTCATTTACTTTAGCCCATTTTATAAAGCACAAGCAATGAATAAAGCAGCAGCGATCAATGCACAGAATAAACAATATAACTATGCCGCTATCGTCTTAGTAAAATGATAATCGATGCAGGACTGGCAGAAAGCCTTGTTGTTGCAGGGAAAAGAAGCATAAAGTTAAATAAAATTAATGTGAGCTAAAATAACTAAATAAATCATGTACTCGCCCTTGAAATACCTGGCTGCACCTGTACCTGTATCTGTGTACTTATAGTCTTCACATACAGTATTTCAGCAATGAACAAGTACCAGGACATTGTTGGTGCAGGGTTCCAAGATTGAGGACAGCAGAGGCTTCAGGGGAGCGCGGGCCCTTATGGATGTGATAACAGGGTTACAAGAATGAGGACTAGGGTTGAGCCGATCTTGATATTTAAAGATCGATTTCAAAATCCGATTTCCGATCATTTTCCAGCCGATCCCGATCGCTCAACCCTAGTCAATGCTTCTCTATGGGAAAAGTCACTTTTAGGGTTGAGCCGATCTTGAGATTTCAAAATCTGATTTCCGATCATTTTCCAGCCGATCCCGATCGTGATATTTGCTCGATCGCCGATTGGGATCCGATCCCGATCGCTCAACCCTAATGAGGACAGCAGAGGCTTCAGGGGAGCGTGGGACCTTATGGAAGTGACAACAGGGTTATAAGAATTTTAAGATAGGCTTTCAGAAAAGTAGGAAAAAAATATGTAGTACTTAGAGATAATGCCACATCCCAAGAAAATGACATCATACTGCACATAAGTAATACCACCATACCAAGAATAAATAACACAACCATACAGTACCTCTGTACACAGTCACCATGCTATATAGAATACCACCATATTGTAAAAAAAAAGAATACGTTATAGAACATGAAGATGCCATCCTATTGTACTTAAAGCTGCCATACTGTATAAAAATAATTGCGCAATGCTTTACACCTCCGTACTGTAACAAATGTGTTATTCTGTATACAATGAAGCCATCGAACTTAATGGCATATCTCAGTATCTCAATTTTATTGTTAACTTATTCTCAGTATAGGTCATCAATAAGAGATCAATGGGGCTCTGACACCCAGGACCCTGCTGATCAGCTGTTCAAAGGTGATGAGGTGTTCGTGCACATGCCATGACCCTTTTCTGTACACATCACACCTCATCTGTTACATAGTGGCCAGTATAGGGGCCATGGCTCTCACACAAGCACCGCAACCCTTTCAAACAGCTCGCTAGTGATGGTCTTGGGTGTCAGACCCCTACTGATCTCCTATTGATGACCTTTACAGAAGATAAGTCATCCATAAAAACTAAATGGGCAACTCTTTTAAATAATACCACCATATTGAACATAAATAATACTAGCATGATGCAGTAAGTCTGCAATATTATCAATAATGCTAGCACGCTAAATATAAATGTTGCCTCAATTCCAGACTCCTGACCATTCAACACCCCCTGACTACATAGGGCCTTCAGTTTACACACACAGGGCCTCAGAGGATCCATAAATATCTTATTATTCCTCTGTATTACATATTCAATGGGTCTTTAGGAGGAGTAGAACAGGTATAACAGCTTATTTAGGTGATCATCAGATGTACATAACATGGCACAAGATGCAGCTTCATGAACATACAGGGGCCTGATCATTTCCCGTATGTGAGCGGATATTACTGATGGGGGCCCATCCTAAATAAGGGCTCCCTGCTGCTGACTGCAGTTTCCTCCTTAGCAGTGTCTTCCTATGAGCAGGAGGCTGTATCACTGTGTAATGCTGCCACCTGCTGGCCACAATCATTATGTCTCCTCCTCTAGTTCATTATCACAATAAGACTCAGATGGGTGCAGCAGTAGCAGTCACTACCATGGCCTGGACCTTGATAGGTCCCAAATGTCCCTCTGACACATAACGTATACCACTATTCTAAATGGCACAAGGTGGGGGCACTGGGGCCCAGGAGGTTCCAGAGACTCCCACAATCCAAAATGCAATATAAAGTACTGTATATTGTTACTGTATGCAATGTCAGACTGGCCCCCCAGACTGTCTTTGGGTCCTGGCTCTGACACAATAATAGTCCAGTAGATGGTCACGAAAATTTGAAGGGTCCTATGGTCTAGGGTTTGTTGGAGTGGGGCTCCCAGATTCATTTTAGCCGGTGGATATAAGGAACCCCAGTCTGACACTGACTGTATCCCTCTGTATACACAAAGCAATTCTATATAATCAAATCAAATAGGCTTTATTGGCATGTCCGAATGGATATTTGGCATTGCCAAAGCTAGTAAAGTGTGTGTGTGTGTGTGTGTGTGTGTGTGTGGGGGGGGGGAGTTGGAGTCGAGGGGGAGAGTAGGGGGGGGGGGGGGTGGCTGATTTGGGGTATAACAGTCCATGGAGTCTCAACTTCCTCTTAGTTGGTGACCGCTATATGGGGAGGTGGGGTGGGGCAGGTGGTTTGGGGTGGCGTGGTTTGGGGTATAACAATCCCAAACCACCCAAAGTATGCATAGTTTCCAATCGCATTATATCATCATATAAGCTTTAACAGTTTGCTTGGTGCTTATGCCTAATGTGATCAAAGTCTGAACAAAAGCTTATTAAAACTAGCACTGAAAATCAACAATTTATCCATATCCATGCAAATGAGCAGTGTCACCTTTAGTACATGGCTGCAGAGGAAAACTCTGAAAAGCGCTGCTGGAAATTCGCAATGTGTTGCCGCTGCAGTTTTTCCCACAGCGCTTTTTTCTGCGGCCCACTACATGAGGTCTTTACCTTACAAAAAACAGGTAGGCAGAAGGGGCCAGCGCTCGGGTTCACTGAACAGATCATTAGATTAAGGTTAGGGTTAGGCCACAAGGTGACTTTGACCGTGACTCCTATCACGCGACTGAAGTCTACTGTGTCGCCCTGCGACTCCTTTATGTTAGTGAATGCAATCACATTGTGACTTCGAGGGTTATGCGAGTGCAATTTAAATTAATCAATTTTTTTGCATCGGTTACGACACCCTTCATCACTAACATGAGTGACGCAGGGCAACACAGCAATCTTTGGTCATGACCAAAGTCGCCCGCAGCCCTAGTCTTAAATTCTTAAGTGTTCTTTGACACAAAAAGGTATATAAGAGGTTAAGAAGTCATTTTGGTGGTAGAACTAAAATATTGTCCTATTGCTATTCATGGTGAAGTGTGAACAAAACCTTAGCTGTCCCTGTAATTGTAGATTTCTTCCTAACACAGTTTCTATTTCCACAGCTGCTAAAGATATTTGCAAGACTAAGAATGAAGAAGAATTTTACAGCTGTGGAAGTTGGTCCCTGTAAAACCAAACCATGGAAGTCTATTATTCCTCATTACCAGCGGTGTATCGATTATACCACATTATTACCAGCTTATTCGCATTCATGTGCATCCCTCCTATGACATGAGTATTTCCATACACATCGGCCGCTTCTTCCTTCCCCAACCCAAGAGAAAAGTAGAAACATAAAGCTAAGACTCTCCCATAGCAGTGTTGTGCTGCCCTCTGCTGGCCCACACCATGTAGTACTCTCACTATAGATAATAGGAGACCTGGCAGTAGTCGCATCAGCAAATTAAAACCTAATTGCAAGAAACAGGTTGAAGTAAATATTGCCAGGAGAATAAAAAGCCATCTGTATTTCAACGTGCAAATATTTCTAATGAAAAGGGCATATGTGGAGAGCGATAACGCTCAGCGCCGCATCTGCTGTCAGAGACTTTTTAACCAGTTATTTACATACACATTACTTATAGATTTATATTGGGTAGTTCTAGACATTTTTTTCTATAGTATGTTCACATAGATAGAAAAGGTACACATGCAAGGGATATGGTACTAGCATTATTAATACTTCTAATACAATATACTTTCCTGCATTGTTTCACAGTCCACATACAGGTGACACTACAGACTGTAATAATAGCCAGGGCTGGCGTTAGCCCAACGCTGCTGAGGGGGTCCACTTGACAGTGGCATAAGGTACATGGCCCGAGGCCAACTGGAAATGGCCCCCGGACCATCATGATAGCCATTGGGGAAAGTCTGGACCGCTATACATACTGCTAATGGAAAGGTACCTGGCGATTGCCAGGCTCTTTTTCAATAGATGCCAGTCCAGGGGAGGTGAATTTTTAAAAAGTACTTATATTAACTTGTCCTGGGTTCAGCATCCCCCGCAGCTCTCCCGGCCGGTGACTGAGGTCCTGCTCCCCAGGTCTCACTGCTGGGCCTGTGATTGAGATCCATCGGTCACATGAGGCACACAGCTGTAATGATGTCATCTCGCCCCAAGTGACTGCTGAGGCCCAATCACAGTAACGTCTTAGAAGTAGGACCTCAGTTGCAAGGCAGAAGAGGAGCAAGGATACCTAGGAGAGATAAAGTGAGTAAGTGATTGTTATTTTTAATCTCTTCCCCTGGACCTCTGATTATTATACTCTGGGTTCTGAGGTGACCCGAGGGTATAATAATAGCATCAGAGTATAATAATAGCACCAGCTCTGGGGGTGGGGGGCCACTGTGTTGATGTAATACTGTGTGGGGGCCACTGCGGAGCATCTAATACTGTGTGTGGGGGGGTGTACTACGGAGCATATAATGCTGTGTGTGGGGTACTACGGAGCATATAATGCTGTGTGGGGGGTACTATGTAGCATATAATGCTGTGTGTGGGGTACTACAGAGCATATAAAGCTGTGGGGGGGTACTACGGAGCATATAATGCTGTGGGGGGGGGTACTATGGAGCATCTAATACTGTGTGGGGGGTACTACGGAGCATATAATGCTGTGTGGGGGCCACTGCTGAGCACATAATGCTGTGTGGGGGCCACTGTGGAGCATATAATACTGTGTGGGGGCCACTGTGAAGTGGCATTATTAACAGTATCAGACCCTGTTCACATGGCGGAATCCAACACTGATTTTGCAGTGGATTTCGCCCCTAAATCAGCAGCAGATTCCTCCCTCATTCTGCCTCCTAAAGAACCTAAATGGAGCAGACAGCTGGAAAGAAAAAAAAAAGCATCCTGCTGGATCTTGCTGCAGATTCTGTAGTTGATTCAAAAGCCGCGGCCTGAGACTCTTCACCGGTTACACTCATTCATTTGGGCCTAATCAGCAGTGGAAAACCACAACAGAATGCTGATGTTCTGTACCGTGAGCCGGGGGCAGAAAGTAAAGAAGAATCCAAGGCAGATGTCTGGCAGATGCCTCAAATTCCTCTTTACTTTTTGATGTACGAACAAGTTGTGTCTACTTGTATGGAATGGACTGTATTACACTCCACTCCAGTAGGTCTCCCTCAGAAAAAAAACACCCAATGTCAATTGTTTTTTTTTTTGCCGCAGTGTGCATGAGTTACTGCAAAAGGGGCCCACTGGGGCTCTGTCGCCAAGGGCCCACACAAACCTGGAGCCGACCCTGGTAATAGCAATGATAGACTGGAATGTGTACAGTACTTCCAGGCTGCAAGTGTAGGATACACAGGATAGTTGTGGCTACAGACAGAACAAGAATATTATAGCTGGCTTTAAATGGTTATTACTAGAGATAATCTTGTCCTTCCTATTGGCCAATGCATGAGCAGTGCACCATGGGAAGTCACAGCACCTCCCCTGAGGCCACTCTTATACTGTAGACATGCCCCAAGTAATGGACAGGACATCTAGTCCATCTCCTGAGTGCTGCCTCCTGGCCGCGACTATACTGTGTATTTGGCTATCTACATGACCACAGGTCCGGTGCCACCCCTATTTGCTCTCACACTGGGGTGAGATTGCATTAAAAAAAAATGTTTCTAAGGCTACATGCATACAACCAAGTGTTCGGCAATTTCATAGTGTAATGTGCTCAGTTGACACTTCCAAGTGTCATCTGATTGGCTTCCGTCTCCCACTGACTTCTATTCTATTGCTCTCTTATGATGTCACAGAGTAGGAGAAGGCCCGGTTCACATCTGCGTTCAGTTCATTCTGTTCCCCTCTCCGTATGAAAAACACAGAGAGAAAAGCACTGCAAGCAGCACTTTTCTCTCCACATTTTTCATGCGGAAATCAAGCGAAAACCACACGGACCCCATTATAGTCTATGGGGTTCGCATGTTTCCTAAGGTAACCACATTTTTATGCAGATTAGGTTTCCGTTCGGGCAGTTCCCAAGAAGATGTGAACTGGGCGTTACTCCTGTTCTATAATCATTGGAACGGAGCATTGGATCCCTTGGCCTGAACACTTGGTCATTTGCATGACGCCTAAATCCTAGCCAAGCTTTAGGGAATGCCACTTGTCACTCCACCTTTACAAACCAATGTGCCTGGCAGAAATGTCTCAAATTTCTGGCACAAATGGTTACAGGAGATCAGACACTATTTTGGAGTAAAATGCACCCCCAAAAGGTGCAAATGCACTGATAATTGTGGACCATTGACGCCTATGAAGAATATTCATCTGCATCCCGCCATATTTACGGTAACCAAGCCGTTCTCCCCAAACTCCACTGAACTAGAAGCAGACACTTCAGAGGGGATATCTTGACTTTCTTCGCACATTGCCTCAAATGTCACTTCCTGTAGACCCTTTGAATGGGCACAAACAGGTGGATCCTTCAACCTTTACAGGTTATAACACCAGAGACCTTGACGTGTAATGCAAGGTCAGTAGTCAAGTGTCATTCATATTCTTCCCGCTGGTCACTCATCACCCCCCAGGGAGCAAAAGGAACCAAAGCCAATGGCAGAAAGTGCTGAAGTGTCCCAGGGAGCGAAATAGTCCCAAATGTTAATATTATAAGCCGCTTCTAAATTTGTAAAGAGATCTGATTTCCCTGACTTTCCAGAGGTAAGAGTCAGATATGCTGGCAGCTTAGAGCTGTGTTATAAGGATTAGCACACTGCTAAGCTTCTATATCAGATCTGCTGGGGAAAAGACAGTCTCTCATTACTACTAAATGGCAAGGAATCCACTTGGTAAACTCAATCACCAAGTAATAACGTAAAACAAGAAATAATACAACATGATAGATATGTGTCCGTGATATATTAGAAGGTGGTGCAACTAACCAGATCACAGCAGGCTGGGACAGGAATGTATTAGTATAATGGGCGGACGTGACACCCGGCGGTGTAGCCCAGAATCTGACTCTCCATGTTATCCATGACGGCGCTTTTCTCTGCAGTTTTCTTCCCTATTAAACATATAGTGAAACCGCTCACAATTTTGCAGATAAATTAAAATGCTACAGGCGTTTCTAAAAACACAGATTTTCCTCAGATGTTTTTTTTCTACAATTAGCCAAAATCTCTTTCACTTTGTTGGTGCTGCACAGTCTGCGTCCATTTCCAGACACTATCTTCGGTCTTGTTTGTTTACTTTTCTGACTGAATAAAAACTTGGGCATGCAGGATTTTTCTTCCGTTCCTTAAAGAGCCAGCTCACACCTAGCAGCCAAAATTGCTTTTTATGCCATAATTTGCACAAATCATAGCAAAACACCCACAACTTGACTACAAGAGAGCTTCAGCTCTCCCCTATACATTCTTCCCACAGTGTGTACTCAATTGTCCACAGCATAGCTGCAAATAATGACAGCCCCAAAATATCACTGCTCTATTGGAGATCTACATGGAGGAATGGGCCAACATCCCAGCAACAGTGTGTCCAACATTGTGAAGACTTACAGAAAACGTTTGACCTCTGTTATTGCCAAAAAAGGATATATAACAAAGTATTGACATAAACTTTTGTTATTGACCAAATACTTATTTTCCACCATATTTTGCAAACAAATTATTTCCAAATCAGACAAAGTGATTTTGTGGATTAGTTTTCTCACTTTGTCTCTTATAGTTGAGGTCTACCTATGATGTCAATTACAGGCCGACCTTATCTTTTTAAGTGGGAGAACTTGCACAATTGGTGGCTGCCTAAATACTTTTTTCCCCCACTGTATGTGCATTGCACACTATGCAGTTTTCCCATACAGGTTTGCACACCTAAAAGCCTTATACTTCTAATAACATTACTGAGATCTGGTTTTGGAAGTGGACTTTATATACTGTAGATGCAACTGATGTAAATCTGTAGTCAGGAACATGAAGCATGTGTCTTAGTAGCAAGAGCTGCAGTGCCATCTTGAGTCAGGGAAAGGATACTGCAGTCTCATAAGCTTCCTAATAGTACAAGAGCAATCTGTTTTCTATCAAGTAATGATTTTAATGAATATTGATTCTATTTTTATATATAACATATTATGATTAATTCTTTTAGAATATAAAGCGGACAGCTGTAAGGACAAAGACTAGATCTGAAAGCACCTTTGTTTAGAATGTTACGTCACACAAATATCCAATCTGTGCAGCACCAAAGAGCATTGGACAGAGCTTGGGAACTCAGACTGTACCAATTGTCTCTGGCTATGACATATCAGAAGATTATGTGATGTCTGCTTGCCTGCTGCATTCAATTTCCTATACATCATGAAAGTGTCATCTGCAAAGGCTAAGTGGATGTTTTTAGACTACAGAAGATTGCGGGTATTGTGAGATCATATAAGCAATATATTAAGTGTTTGATGTAATGATGTTAAAAGTCATTAGTGGGTATTTTTACCCAAATACAGGTCCCCATTTATCTAATAGACTTTATAAACTTAACCCCTTAAGGACCCGGCCATTTTTTGGTTTCGCATTTTCGTTTTTCCCTCCTCACATTTCAAGAGCCATAACTTTTTCATTTTTCAGTTCACAGAGTCACATGATGGCTTATTGTTTGCGGGACAAATTGTACTTTGTAATGGCATCATTCAATATGCTGTGCAATGTACTGGGAAGCTGGAAAAAAATTCAGAATGAGGCGCAATTGGAGAAAAAATGCATTTGCGCCATTTTCTTATGGGTTTAATTTTTACAGCGTTCACTGTTTGGTACAAATGACATGTTACCTGTGTTCTACGTGTCAGTACGAACGCGGTGATACCAAATTTATATAGTATTTGAAATGTTTTGATACTTTTAAAAAAATGATAAACTTTGCAAAATAGAAAAAAAATTTTGTGTCATCATGTTCTAACACCTGTAACTTTTTCATATTTCCATGTATGGAGCTGGTTGTGGTGTCTTTTTATGCGGGACAAGATGACGTTTCTATTGATACCATTTGGGGAAAGATCTGATGGTTTGATCACTTTTTATTAAATTTTTTATAGGAGGCAAAGTGTTGAAAAAAACGCTTTTTGGCAGTTTTTATTTTTTTTGCCGCTACGCCGTTCGCAGTACGGGATAAATGTTTTAATATTCTAATAGTTCGGGCATTTTGGAGCGCAGGGATACCTAATATGTTTATGTTTAATGTTCTTTAATTACTTTTATAGCTAATCTAGGGAAAGGGGGGTGATTTGAACTTTTATATTTTTTTTATTTTTTTAATACTTTTAAAAACTTTTTTTTTTCTTCTGTTACATTTATGATCAGACCCCTTAGGTACCTTGAAACCTAGGGAGTCTGATCGCTCATACTATTCACTGCAATACTACAGTACTGCAGTGAATAGCAGAATCCCAGCACTTCTATTAGACGATGCCTCTGGCCTCTGGCATCGTCTAATAGATCTCGGGCAGAGACAAGCCTGGAAGCCTTCAATAGGCTTCCGGCTGTCATAGCAACCGATCACCGCCCTCATGTGACGTTCAGGAGGGCGGCGATCGGCGAAACATGGCGGCGCCCATGCCGCCTGCGCTGTTTACACGCTGCGGTCACGTTTGACCGCAGTGTGTAAAGGGTTAACAGCAGCGATCGGCTCGGGCACCGACCGCTGCTGTTATTGGCGGGTCCTGGCTGTATTATACAGCCGGCATCTGCCGTGTATGGAGCGAGCTCAGCGTGTGAGCTCGCTCTATACATCCCCATGCGACCCATGACGTACAGTTACGTCAAGGGTCGCTAAGGGGTTAAGCCAATTGTCTGCCATCCGCGCTGATCAGCTGTTTGGGGTCCATACTATACTCTGCATGGGGCTGGAAGCAGAAGGCCCCATGTCTTGTATAGTAGCCAGGAGCAGAGCTGTGGTAACTACTTGTGGCCACTATACAGTGGCTGGATGCGGGGCTGCAGTACTGGCTCCTGGTCACTATATAAGGCACAAAGCCATCTGCTTTTGGCTCACTGTAGTGTATAGTATGGGAGCTCGAAGTGGTCCAGAACAGGATCTGTGCAAGGACCACCTATAGGCCTCCCGCTGATCAGATATTTATGGCCAACTCTTTAAAGAGGACCTTTCATTTCCTGGGGCACAGGAAGTGTAATTCACCGCTAGAAAGCCGACAGTGCGCTGAATCAGCTTTCCCGTTCTGTGCTCCCAGTGAAGAGCTATTGGTGCCAGTACCGTACCTCTTCACCGTCAGATAGGCATTTCTGACAGTCGGTTAGGAACGCCCTTCCTCACAGTAGCGTATATAGTGCTGTACTGTGAGAGGGGGCGTTCCTTGCTGCTCAGCCTTGACGCTAGGAACGTCCCCCCAGTCCTCATCTATGGATGAGTACTATCAGGAGGGCAGGGGTCGTTCCTCACTGCTCTCACAGCACAGCACAATATACGCTACTGTGAGGAAGGGCGTTCCTGACTGACTGTCAGAAACTCCCTTCTGACAGTGAAGAGCTACGGTAACGGCACCAATAGCTCTTCACCCGGGGCACAGAACGGGAAAGCCGTTGAATTCAGAGCACTGTTGGCTTTCTAGCGGTGTATTACACTGCATGTACCCCAGGAGGTGAAAGGTCCTCTTTTAAGAATATGAGGTGCAGAATATCCTTGTGGAGCAAAGCAGCAATACTATGGAAAATCCACAATTCTCCTAAGACAAATTAGTAACAGTTCACATTTGCTGCAGCTTCACAGAGTTCCAGAATTGTACTGGAAAAGCTTGTCAGCATTGTGAAGTGTGTGGTCTGGGAAGACAGGCATGTCCCAGACAGGCAACTAAAGGGTGTTTGGTAAAGACCCACACCAGGGAGGTCAGCTGACTAATCAGGCCCTAATTACAGTCTGAGGGCCCCTTCACATGGAGTTTATGCTCCGCTCATTCAGACACGTATACACGAGCGCTTCAAAACACATCTCATTCACTTCAATGGGAACGCGCGTAAAGCCGGCTTTACACGCGCTCCCATTGAAGTGAATAGGATGTGTTTTGAAGCGCTCGTGTATACGTGTCTGAATGAGCGGAGCGTAAACTCCGTGTGGAGGGGCCCTTAGTGTGAAGACAAGCAGGGTGGCACCACACAGACAGAGTTGAACTGTCCAGACCAGACCTCCAAAGCAGGTACTGTGCCACCCATTGTTGTTGCCAAGGTGGGAGACTGGTAGCCAGTCTCCTGTATAGTCAGGGAAAAGTTTCCTTATGTTTAAGTTAGTTTTCTCAGCCGAGAAGGGATTTGTTTTGTTTATCCTGTGGCTTTGCAAAAGCAGTGTATGTGTTACATGTGAATAAAGCCTGAATTTGTGTGCAATCCAGTGTCTGTGTCCCTGTTTCCTGCACTGCTACAAGCATCTACCTGAGCGATTCCCCACAGCATCTACAACCAACATCAAGATAAAAGGTGGTATGACATTAAAGGTTAATAAACTTCCAGACGCTTTTAAAGACAGACCTTATATCTTCAATGAAGATTTTTCATATATTTTTTAAGATATAGGGTCTGTCCAAAGATGTCTTTACTCAATACTGACACATATTGTATGTATACAGATAAAAACAGAGACATTACAAAACATTGGATCTATAATAATTGAATGTTTAAGATGGTCTGTGCCGTGATAATAAAGACCTTGGTCTCGCCATACCACCAATGCTTAGGGGGCGTTCACACTAACGTTGGTGTCCAACAGCTAGTGTCCGATGCTAATGTCCGCGCAAAATCTTGCGGACTCCCTGAAAGGATTACCGACTCAAATGTGAACGAGGCCTAAGACTGGGTTATTTCATATTTGCCAACCCTTATAGGGATAGATTGTACAGGCAGGACCGTTTTACTGAAGATTTCTTAAGAAAAAGAGAAATCGGCATCACTCCGCGGACGTGAATAAAAAAAGTCCTGCCATGACTAAGGGACTGTTCGTCCCGAAACGCGTTGGCGTTTTTTAATGTTTGTTATTCTTTTTTGTCTTTGTTTTTGATGTTTTTGTAAGTTTATATCAGATGGAATAAAGGACTTTTTTTATTCACGTCCGCGGAGTGATGCCGATTTCTCTTTTTCTTGATCCCATACCTTCGTTTGCTGGTCCACAAACCTATCGTGCACCCCGCCTAGGACTGATTACCATTCACGGTGAGCTCCAATACCTTCTTTTTCCAAATCTATGAAGATTTCTTAGCCTGGACCCTAAAGTGGTTGCCCCATACCCCTTTTTGGGATGTGGTCAAGAAATGTGCCAGCATATAAAATGTCATAAAATATGACCGGGAGCCCACCGTACCTGAACACCAGGAGGTCACCCCTTTTTGAGGAAGCCCCACAGATCCGAGTTGGAACGCATTGGTTCTGTTCTTTAACTCAATCCTGTTTACTATTCCACCAGCCCTGATACCTTGTGGACATTTTTGGCCAGCCTAGACCGCTATAATGTTACAAATTACCATTTCCTCTAGCAGCCACCAGATATTGCCAGAATTTTTCTTTGTATTACATGTATGTTTACCTTTTTTTATATGATTATGTATCTTTGTGGCAATGCCATGTATAATATTTGCAGTATATATGTAACCATGTACCTGATGAAAGATACAGTTCAAGCCTCTAATAAATGAAATACTAAAGAACAATTTACTGGAGTACGGAGTTCTTCTATAAGACGTTGTCTGTCACCAAAACCCATCAAATCAACCCAGACTGCAGATTCAGAGTTAGGGTCACCTGAATGAGATGGCCCTTTACCCTAGTAAATTGGTGCTTCCTTTGCTGGGATATTGTCTTTTTTGTTAATATGCGAAAATGGAGCAATGATAGAGTTGTTGCATACGTCTTTGGAGCAATGGAGGAGTTGTCAGTTACCTGTTCGGAGCAGTGAGGGAGTTTTTACTTACTTCTTTGGAGCAATAGCAATAACCTCATTGCTACATAGAACTCTTTTGCAAATTGACAAAAACAGCAATATCTCAGCAACATGAGCACCTATTCACAAGGGGAACACGCCATTTGATTCACGTAACCCTAACCTAATCTACTTTAACCTATCTATCTACAGGGCTGGATAGGATGAATTCTGTTGACAGACTCCCTTTATAGAGGACCTTTCATATCCTCTATGATGTGGCATGTCATATACCGCTTAGAAGATGAATTCATTGCACTTGCAGTTTTGCAGGTACGTGCCCTGGCTGCAGACATTATTAATAGTGTTAGTTTCAGTTACTGATATTACCGCACTGTCAGGGCTGCTGGCCTCACGGCTTAATGTCATTGCTGGACACTGAGGAATGTCCCCGTGACCGTACACTTCTATAGTCTTCTACTGTGAAGGGGGTGTTCATCGCTGGGCAGTTCCAAAGTGCCGGGTGATGACCAGTGGCGTAACTAGGAATGGCGGGGCCCCGTGACGAACTTTTGACATGCCCCCCCCCCCCAACCGACTCCGACGTCGAAGACCTCGACCGGCCCCCTCCTCCACAGTCTATTATGTCCCTTACTGCCCCCTGCACACAGAATTATGTCCCATAGTGGCCCCTGCACACAGTATCATCCCCCATAGTGGACACCCATAAACAATTATTATACTCTGGGGTATGAAAAGACCCCAGAGTATAATAATCGGAGACCCAGGGGAATAAAAACATAAATAATTACTGTTTCTTACCTGTCTCCGGCTCCTACGCTGTCTTCTCCGCTGCCGTTCTTCTGAAATGACGTCAGACGTCACATGACCCGGGTTCATGTGACGTCAGAGACATCAGAAAGGACGTCAGGAAGAAGGCCTGGCAGGATCGTGGAGAGGTAAGTAACAGTGTTTTTTTTATGTTTATTACCTCTCCCGGTCCGCTGATCATTATACTCGGGGGTCTGCAAAGACACCCGAGTATAATGATAGTATTTGTGGGGCCTGCGCTGTCACTTACCGATCCCGGCCCAGCCAGGATCGGCAAGTGAATAGGGCCCGTAACAGTCTATAAAGAAAAAAACCAAAAACGCAGCGGTAGCGGCTGTCACTGGGCCCCCTAATGGCCCAGGCCCCGTGGCAGCTGACTCCGCTGCCTCTATGGTAGTTACGCCCCTGGTGATGACACTGAGCTGTGAGACTGTCCCCTCTGACAGTGCAGTGATATCTGAGGTTGACACTAATGTCACCGATACCTCTAGTACTAGGGCATGCATCTGCAAAACTGAAAGTGCTCTCAATTCAGCTCACTATCAGCTTTGCACTAGTATATAGCATGCCATGCTAGGTTCACACCAGCTTCGTCTGTCCTTTGTTTTGGTAGGCCGGAGGAGACTAATACAGTGGTCACATACAGAGACCGACAGCCCCCATAAACTATAATGGGGTCCGTTTTTTTGTAAGTGAAAGTCACAAGCTGTGCATACAAGACTTTACGTCCGCCCATTCCAAGTGGACATTGAGATGCTATACAGATGTGAACGTAGCCTCAGAGGACATGAAAGGTCCTCTATAAGCGCACCTATAGGGTTGGACCACTACTCCCAGCACCCAGAGTAGATTTAAACACAAAGTGCCGTCTGATCCCCTCACGCCCACCCTGAGAATACTTATTTCTTTCTGCAAATGACAGATAACAAGACAAGCTTATAAGAACCTCGTGCCCAGGTAATTGTGGCCTGACGGGGTTAATCTGATAGGTTGCGATGGGCTGTTATTATTTGCACTTCTTTTACAATATCGACTTAGCGCACACGGAGCCTACAAACGTTTGTAGCATATAAATGACGTAGCCATAGCAACAGACGGATCAAAAAGTGGGAGGCTAATAATAGCTGCAAAGTTACTTCAGTAATTGGTAAAATTAACCCTCAAAGTCATGTCTAATTTAGCACCACAGAGCTCAGTAAATCACAGTTGTCTGTGTAAACCCTATGGCACAGCTTGGAGATATCAGGCTTCATTCCAGTAAGTGAGGAAGGGGCAAAAGGTTTGGGAAACAGCCTTGTCTTTCATTAGATCCTCCGCGTTTAGACTGGACTTTTAGTTTCTATAAACCTAACCAGAACTTTACCAAATGTTGCATAATGTCTATCCCCCATAGGAAAGCACCAAGGATGTAACGGCACAACGTTACAGTGACTCAGGCTACAGTGCCGTCGTATAGGTGGTGAAACAACTAACCCTGTCTGGCCATGTATCAAACATCTCTTGCGATAGTGAATACCCATGACAGCATAACACACCAGGTAAAAATACTCAACTGCCTCTAAGGTCTGGTTCACATCTGCATTCGGTATTCCATTCGGGGAGTCCGCTTGGAGACCCCCCCGAACGGAATACCGAATGCATTAAAAAGTGGTGAGCAATGCAAGCACATGGACCCCACAGACTATAACGGGGTCCGTGTTTTCCGCATGGTGTCTGCACCATGGTGCACTTTTCTCTCTGCATGATTCATGCGGACACCGCAAAAAAGTGTTTGGTATTCTGTTCGGGGGTCCTCAAGCGGATTCCCTGAGCAGAATACCAAACGCAGATGTGATCCAGGCCTAAGGGGTTACAGACACAAGCAGTAAGGACACAAGTGAGATAAGCACCCCACCATTTTGTACTGCTCCGCCATGAATGATCGTTTTTATCTCTGACCCTAATAAAGAGGAGAAAAGCAGGGGAGGGACTTATTTAAAGGGATTCTATCATTAAAACACAATTTTTACTGGTTGACACGTAGGAATAGCCTTAACAAAGGTTATTCTTCTCCTACTTTTAGATGTCTTCTCCGCGCCACCTTTCCATAGAAATCCCAGTTTTCGTTGGTATGCAAATGAGTTCTCTCTCAGTACTGGGGGCGGGTCCCAGCACTCAGCACTGAGGGCATCCCCAATGCTGCCAGAGAACTCTCTAGTGATGCCTCCATCTTCTTCAGGAACGTCCTCTTCATGCGTCTTCTTCTGGCGCAGGCGGTCAAACTTGTAGGCCTCGGGCAGAGCCGACTGCGCATACCCATGGCCACAAGAAATATGGCCGCCTACACAGTAAGTAAGCGGCCATTTTCTTGTGGCCTGTGGGCATGGGCGGTCCACTCTGCCCGAGGCCTACAAGTTTGATTGCCTGCGCCAAAAGAAGACGCATGAAGAGGACATTCCTGAAGAAGATAGAGGTGGCACTGGAGAGTTCTCTCGCAGCACTGGTGCTGCGAAAGAACTCATTTGCATACCAACGAAAACCGGGATTTCTATGGAACGGCGGCACAGAGAAGACATCTAACCTGAAGAAGTCAATGGGAGGCTTTTTTTTTCACTGCTGAATCTGACCCGGATTCCACACCAAATTCAATGCCATTTTCCTCCGTGTGAATGCACCCTTAAGTTACGGGGCTACCAATTTTGAACTCAAAGCCCATTGTGGCACACATGACGGCACAGCAAACTTAACCTGACAACCTCAACTAGATATAATATGAAAAAGTGTCAAGCTATAGTTCACGGCATGCAGAGCGCCAATTTATCTGTCCTCCAACTACATACAAAACGATCAAAATGGGTTACAGTGACACTCTTTGTAGTTGCCCTCTTATAGGCCCCTTCAATTGTTGCTATCTGTGACTAGCAGCTCCGTCGGAAAATAATACATCTCGAATATAATAGCAATACCTACTTTGTATCCAGGTGATAGGTATACACAGAACTGCATGTGGTATACACTTTAGAACATATTCATAAGCTACAAGAGCCTTGATTCCAAAGAGACGGATTTTCTATTCTTGATAGGAATTATATGAGGGTAATTGTCTATAGACTGAAATACAAGGCTAGATCACTCAGTATGTTTTGTATTGTATTGTCCTAAGGTGTTTTCAGCAAGATGTCACCAGCCATCCTTACATTACTTATCACACACGCCGATCCTGTATTATACCATCCATTACCATACATAATACTCTATACATTGTATGTCTATGACTTTACAATGAACATCAACTTCAATACAATAGAGAACATTTTGCTCTCTGTAAAGTCACTTACTACGTGTAAAGGTCACGCTTGCTGCTTGCACCGCTGCGTTTCAGACAAGCCAGTTTGCTCTAGGCTACCAACCACACACCTTTATTAAATCTGGTACTAGAGTCAATGCTGTGTAACTATAAAGGCCACAAGCTGCTGCAAAGGACTGGATTAATGTTTATTTAAGCAAGTGCACAAGCCAGAGAAAAAAATGTCATTCCATTCAGCAGCCACTCTTATCTTATGTTTAGATCTGGGCTGTTTGTGCTGCCAAGAGTACTATGAGGAAAGTCGAGGAGTAGTATATGTTGCGTGAGGTCTCTGACATGCCGAAGCGATGACAACAAGATGTACAGTAGGTGTAAGTGGTGAGAAATCAGCTTATGAGGTTTATCCGGTGAATCATTTTCATATTAAAAGTCAACTTTTAGGCTAATGCCCCGCGTTTCAGAAACCCAGCGTTTTTGTTGCAGGCTTTGCTGAATTTTTTTGAGCCAAAGTCAGACGCTCTTAGATGTTGTCCCTTCTGTTAAATCCACTCCTGACTCTGGCTCAAAAAAACTGCAGTAAAATCTGCAACAAACAGTGTTGCATTTCTGTAATGTGAGGTTTCAAACTTAAAGGGATTCTACCACTAAAGCAACATTTTTTCTAATGACCACGTCGGAATAGCCTTAAGAAAGGCTATTTGTCTCTTTCCTTTAGACGTGGTCTCCACAGCGCCGTTCCTTAGAAATACCGGTTTTAACCGGTATGCAAATGAGTTCTCCGCAGCAATGAGGGCGGGCCCCAAGGCTCAAATGGCGATGGGGGCGTCCCCACTGCTGCCCGAGAGCTCACTCCAGCGCCGCCTCTGGCGGCCATTTTTGGGAGGCCACTCTTGCTCTTGTAGTTCAATACAGGAGCGTACTGTGCCGGCGTTGGAAGTTGGACCTAGACGGAAGACAGAAGAGGTAGGGTTGCAGCTGAAGATGGAGGTGGCGCTGGAAGACGGCGTCTTCCGTCTAGGTCCAACTTCCGACGCCTGCACAGTATGCTCCTGTATTGAACTACAAGAGCAAGAGTGGCCTCCCAAAAATGGCCGCCAGAGGCGGCGCTGGAGTGAGCTCTCAGGCAGCAGTGGGGACGCCCCCATCACCATATGAGCGCTGTGGCCTGCTCTCATTGCTGTGGAGAAATCATTTGCATACCTGTTAAAACCGGTATTTCTAAGGAACGGCGCCGCGGAGACCACGTCTAAAGGAAAGAGGCAAATAGCCTTTCTTAAGGCTATTCCGACGTGGTCATTAGAAAAAAATGTTGCTTTAGTGGTAGAATTCCTTTAAAGTAATTGAAAAAAATTACAAAATAACATTTTCAGAATTTTTTTGCTTCCAAGTTGATTCCTTGGTGATGCTCGGAATAGACAATAGACTCTGAGAAGAATCAGATTTGTCACAATTGTCACCATGTAATACAACAATTCTCCTGTAAAGGATGTACATCAACCCAATGATAACAGATGATAATTGTAGTGAGATAAACGCTATAAGGCTGAGGCCCCACGTTGCAGAAACACAGCTTTTTTTGTTGCAGATTTTGCAGCACTTTTTTGAGCCAAAGTCAACCTGTGCTCTATTCACTTCTATGGGGTTCCCGGAGATTGCAGGAGCCCCATAGAAGTGAAAGGAGAGTCAGTCAAGCAAGCCAAATGGCATTTATTTCACGCACAGAATGCAGGGGGACCTGTGAGCCCCAATTGGTGGTGGCTATGCAAAGGAAGGGGATTGCCTGTGTTTTATTTTTAATGCTTTAAATGCTTCAAAGCTCACAGACATTAAAATGTACATGATATAATTTACTAAAGTGGCTATGTTCGATTTAACAAGTATAATAATACATCGTATGTAGAATATAATAATGATATAATTGTGTTTATATATCACATCTGTCCTGTCTAATGTTGAGATGCGCCTAACCTAGTCGGAGATGTACCTATGAATAAATTATTCGGATTGCTGGCTTTCTATGCACCGAACTCTCAAATCTGAACCAGCCTGAAGCCAGTGTAGATATGAGCAATAGTTTACTGCAATTACTGGCAAAAGTTATAATAAACCTGTCAGGTCGCAGAAGGTCACAACTGTCCGCTAAACTTCATCACTGACACAGCCACTTTTCACAAAAAACCCAAAAGTCACATTTTTGAAGCAAAAATCAACTGTGCATGAAAAATTGCAGTCTTTTAATGCCAAATTTTGCTTTAAAACTATGATAAATTTTCCCTTAGCATGTGAGATACTATAAAAGAAACCTGTCAAATTAAATTTGAATGTGATATGCAGGCAGAATATTATAGAGCAAGTTTATCAATAACATTGTTAGAACAGATTCAATATACTGTGATTGATAGCTATGTATATTCATACAGGAAAGTCCATCAATCACAGAGAAGCACCGCCCACTGGACTCCTAAGCCTAGACTACTGTAAATGTCTACTAATCGGTCTTCCATTCACTAAACTCTGCCCTCTGAAGGCTTATCTGTCAGTCTAAATGGCTGACACAACATTTCAATACAGAATACAATATAAACTTATCACCCTCATGCACAAGCTCTCTATAATACTATCACCCAGCCCATGTCTGTTTGGTCAATGACCTAAGACTAACATCCTATGTATGTTATCAGAACCTCCCACTCTCATCCCTAAGATTTCGCTGGAGGTGCATATCGTCTCTGTAGTGCTCTACCCTGGGCAACCAGATTAATTCCTAATTTATACAGCTTCACATGCATCCCAAAGAAACATCTCTTCAGACAGGCCTATTACATTTCCAAATCTAAAAACTTCTTCAGTTCCGTTTCCTAAAAATTAACACGTATTTGACCACACACACACACACACACACAC
This sequence comes from Leptodactylus fuscus, assembly GCF_031893055.1. Classification (NCBI taxonomy): domain Eukaryota; kingdom Metazoa; phylum Chordata; class Amphibia; order Anura; family Leptodactylidae; genus Leptodactylus; species Leptodactylus fuscus. Next base: position 176,872,227 of record NC_134268.1, on the reverse strand, counting down.
ACACACACATTATCCCACAGGACATGATGCCTTTATCTGGGTGTAAACCTGTAAGTCCAGGCACCAGGATCTGTTCATAAAAGGACACTGGCTGGTGAAGGCTCAACAGCTTTATTTACCTGTATAATTATAGTAACTAGAGATGAGCCGATCCGAACAGCACGCTCCCATAGAAATGAATGGAAGCGGCCGGCACGCGGGGGGTTAAGCGACTGGCTGCTGGCAAAGCATACGTGCCAGGTGCTTCCATTCATTTCTATGGGATTGTGCTGTTCGGATCGGCTGATCCGAACAGTGTTCGCTCATCTCTAATAGTAACCTTTTTCATAAAAATGGCCAGTCCATTGTATAAGCACTTCTATCTTGAGAGTCTCCTCCATCTATCGCATAGATTGCAAGAGGGCCCCCATTCCTATTGTATGAATATATTTGTTACACTGTTACATCTCATTTTGTCTGTATATGAACCCTATAATTTGTAAAGCGCTATATAAATAAAATGAATTATTATTATTATTATTATTATTATTATTATTCGACTGAACAGAGATTTCAATCATTATATAAGAAGTTAAACAGATTATTTTCCCATAAAACTATATATCAATTTGCTCAGCTTTTGCTGCTCTATAATACACAGTCCAGTCCTATTATTGTGACCACCACCTACTTTTGACGTCAACGTTAAATAACCAATCGCAGAAGGCAGGCGTCATCAGCCATCTGGGTGCACTCATCATTGTGGAAGACACGATGGATCAACATAAGTATGCATCTCTCCTTGCGGACCATGTTCACCGCTACATGGGAAATGTCTTTCCTCAGGATGATGGCATCTACCAGCAGGACAATGAAACGTGTCATAAAGCTCGCACTGTACGTGCGTGGTTCAAGGAGCACCAGGATGAGTTTACCGTACTCCCTTGGCCAGCAAATTCCCCGGACTTCAACCCAATCGAGAATCTGTGGCACCACCTCGATCGGGTTGTTCACGCCATCTATGCTCAACCGTATAACCTAGCGCAGCTGGCCACGGCACTGGAGTCGGCATGGCTCAACATCCCAGTGAACATCAACACAACATCCCCTCTCTTCCTGCATGTCTGGCTGCGGTCTGCTCTGCGAAAGGTGGTCATTCTGGATTTTGACAGGTGGTCACATTAATGTGACTGGACTGTGTATTATATCTATAGATCAGATTATATTTTCCACATGACAGGTTTCCTCTAAACTGCGAGCACTTCAATAATCAGGAGCGTATTTACATGTACGATGCTATCAAAAATGGTTGTAAGGTATGAAAAATCACCACGTGTAAGGCCATCGTACTATAGAAAGCAGCGGCCTGCATTCTGTCATGTTTAGAACAGTGATTTTTTTTAGTAAATGGCATTGGAGCCGTCTTGTGATCACTCCACACATCAGATGAAGCTGATGAAAGGGAATAGTAATTGTCTTCTCATTACCGCCACATTACTCAATCACGCTTTACATCTGCAATCAAGCGCTGAGGTTTTCAGCAACGCCCAAAATTACTGTTAAAAAGACAATGCAGGGTGCTGTATAAAGAGAGGGGGATCTGCAAACAATTCCAGAGCGGGGGATTTAACAGAGTGCTATAATCTAGTCATCTTCAGCTAGATAAGTGCTGTTAGGAAGAATCGCCAGCTGCTTGACCGCCTGCATCCAGAATGTTATGGTTAGCATCCAGACAAGCCTGCAATCTTCTAATCTTACATTATCAATTTTTAGCATCTACCAAGGATCACTTCCTATTGAGACTGACTTGAGAATGTGTGGTCAGCTTGTTTAGCCAATCTGAGCCAGCAGAGCAACAGCATCAGGCTACATGTGAGGGTTTGTGAGCTGTCCATGAGCTCCACAGACACATAAATTTCAGTAATGAGCCCAGGTCACAAAACGGACAGGAATAGGACTGGTCTGGTCGTGTGTGTGGGGCCATAAGAACACAATGGGCCAGTGTGCTAGACGTTAAAAACGGCTGTGTGTGGGCCTGCAACGTCAGAAGTGGTGTTGTGGAGTCGGGGCAAGTTTTGGGTGGATTCTGAATCAGAAAAAAGTTACTGTGGGTTATTTATCACCTGCTCCTTTTTTTGTCCATATTTTTTGCATGTACGCCTGATGGGCTCTTTTTTTGCTGCCCATGAACTGGGGTAAATTTACACCTTTTTTTGCCCCTTTTTAAAAAGGTGCAAGTTATAAATACGGCGTGAAAAGATTTCTATTTAGGCCACATCCATGTTTCTCGACAAAAAGCAAAAGTGGCAAGGGCAGCAAAACACCTTGAAAACAAAGACGCAAATGCTTCATAAATGAAATGCAGGGAAGAAAAAGACCAGATAAAGGCACAGATAGCTTAATAAATGTGAACCAACTCCAAATTAAAATGTTTAATTATTTTCAATTATATTAATTATTGATATTCTCATTAAATAGTTTGCAGCATATGTACTTTCATAGGAAATCAATCATTAGCTTTTTCCTGAACTAGAGGATTTTTACTGCTTCTGTCTGACTCTGGCTGTCAGCCATTTATGAGTCAGAGACAGAGCAGGAGTCACTTGGGTCACCAGGTTTGGGATCTTGGACTCCAGTTGCATAAGAATGTGCTGCTGGTTATGGGCCAGCACAGATTCCTTTTAAACTAGGTACTTGTAAACAATTTCTTATCTGCTAGTGCAGCATTCCAGAGTGCTCCTGCTATAATTGTTACTGGAGGTATAGTGGGATCCAATGGATAGAAACCCAAAGCATAGAAACCGATGGATCCCACTATACCTCCAGTATCTTCCAAACAGACACTTCCACAAGGAGAGCTGTCTATTCCGAATGCGGCGAATCATTGTCTAGACACAAGTCACTCCCTCATCCCACTTCCATTCTTATAGGACTATAGGGAAGCGACTGGGACTTTTGAGGACAATATAAGAAATTCCCAAAAGGAAGTTCAAAATACCCTTCTATTTTTTTCCTCTCAAATCACCTGCTATAATTGTGTTTGTCTTTATGCCTCTGGGTATGTTTGTATGCCCTGTCTATATGTTCTGTGTTCAGTGTATTGTATTATTTGTAGCTGCCCCTTTATAATTTCCTAGTTTGTTTCTCCCTACTCTTCTCCCCAAACTTGGTAAGGCCCTGACCCTTGGACGGGGTCTGAGGAGACTTTTGTCTCCAGGGGAACCATTGGGGTCTTGAGTTCTGGCATTTAGTTGTTGTAGAGGAGACAGAGCGAGATCCCTGCAAGGGCAATCTCAGAGTATACCCCCAGTATCTTCTGCTGGAGGTGGATAAGGTGTGGAGATAGACTTATTGGAGTAGAGTATGGCACTAGAGCCGTATCATCACTGGGCACCCTCAAGACCAAGGCTGGTAGGAACTTCACAGTGGGAGACTACAACCCTCATTTGAAAGATGCTTGGTTCACAGTGTTCACTTGCTGAGTAAAGTTTAAACGTGTTTCAACTGCACTGCTGTTTCCTGAGTCGTTCCTGCATTACCATCAGGGCCCTTCCAAACATCATCACATTTTCTCAGAGTAGAGGACCCCTTTCCAACTGAAAGCGCCCTGGGGGAACAACTACCACCAACATTTGGTAGCACAACAGGCCCCCCTCATTGGTGACTGGCCTAGGAGCTGAGCTGGGGAGAGTGGCTATAGACACTTGGCCTATCCGGTGGCACAGCATCCACCACTACTACTCTCATCCTCCGGTTCCTTCCATCTGGGCTGTGGCACTAGTAGGCTTCTAGGGGCTAGCAAGCATGTGGCTAAGCAGCAGTAACCATGCTTAGTTTGCCGCTAACTGACCTGCCAAACCTCTCCTTGCCATGGTTTTGGCATAGCAGTTAGTCATGTGTACTAGCTCTGTATGAGTATATTCACATGTGGCAGGTATATTGTAGATTTAATTGTGTAGTTGATGTAGTTTACCTTGTGGGTGAATATACCGCCTCCTCCAAACATATTCAACTGAATTACAGGGATAAACAAGATACTTTTGTTATGTATGTCATTTTTGTAGATTTGGAGAAAAACAGCTTTCAGTCTTATGCAAGTGAGGCAGTTGGTGCACTGGGGGCGGGCCTTTGTCTTGGAGCACTGTTCTGGCTGCTCAAGTACGAATGGTGATGTCATAGCAGACAGAAGATCTACTCCCACTGCATGGGGGGGCAGAGGCTTTGGAATGGGTCTTAGGGTAAGGTCACACAGAGTTTTTTTGGACCAGATTTTGACGCAGAATCGACGGATTCTTTGGGCCTATTCCGGAGCGGAATTTCGCGACTGGATACCGATGCACTGCATCGGCATCCCGCCGCGGCTAACCGCACGAAAGTGTTCACACACAGAATGTAAATTCCACCATGTGAACATACCCTTAGGACTAGTTCACACAGGGCTCCGTGTGAACACATTCCGCCGTGGCTGCCGCAGCGGGATGCCGATGAACTGCACCGGCTTCCCTTCACAGCTTTCCGCTCCAGATTAGGCCCAAATGAATGGGCCTAGTCCAGAAGGTGGTGTTGCGAGGTGGGCATAGTATTGTAAGCAGCCATTTTCACGTGGCCGACAGGCATGCGCAGTCGGCTTTGCCCTAGGCCCAAGGCCTAGAAATTAGAAGCCGCCACCGGAAGAAGACATGGTGAAGACCTCATTCCAGAAGAAGATGGAGGTGGCACTGGAGAGTTCTCTGGCAGCATTTGGGATGCCCCCAGTGCTGTTTGAACACTGGGGCCCGCCCCCAGTGCTGCAAGAGAACTCATTTACATACCGAGAAAAAACGGGATTTTAGGCAAACGGCGGGGCGGAGAAGACAACGAAAGGTAGGAGAAGAATAGCCTTACTTAAGTCTATTCCGACATGTTAATGAGAAAAAAGTGATTAAATGATAGGATCCCTTTAAGGCTATTCCTACATGTTAGCGAGAAAAAAAATTGATTTTAATGTTAGAATCCCTTTACAAATTTGCATCTGGGGGGCCATTGTGAAATACTTAATCACCTTGCTATACTATCTGACCCTAGTAGGCCCATTTTTGCTAATTCTGAAAAATTGAATAAAGAAGTATCTATTACTGAGAAGACATTTTGGGTCACAGAAACACTAGATCACATTTCCGGTTTTGTCTCAGAAGATTGGATTGATTCTGAAGTAACCTTCTGAGAGCGCAGTCAGCTGGCAGTTGTTACGAGCACTTATACTACATCTTCCATTTGCCTAAATTGTAATGACTTGGCTTGCAGGGTTGAGTTGTTTTTGTATAGATTAATTCTGTTTACCTACTGCACAATGACAACCATATGGGAGATGAAATGTTCAGCAGAGGGGCAGATGGAGTAAACTGCAAAAACTTTTCTGTTTACATTTCGGCAGAGCCGTGCCTGCAGCAGAAGCTGAATTATTAATATATTGGAGATCTCATGTAGTCGGACCCGGTGCGGTCCTAGTTGTAGATTATAATTCTTCACTCAGCTTGGATGATAGCCAAACCAGAGCAGGCGCTAACATAATAAATACATTATAAAACAAAGAGAGAAGAGCAACTGATACACGTCTCCTGCTGTTTTTATCAAAACTGTAACTAAAAATATGGGTAGAGAAAAGGGTTACAATGACAAGTACAGCCACAACTTCCTTTACACGGTATCGCAGGAGTGGGAGTCGCTGCCACAGCGGCACAAGTGTTTGGCCAGGTTATGTGAGTGAGTCAAAACTTGCTTTAATATTGTGTGCAACGTTTTAGAGAGAAGGATGCCTGCTGAGTGCAGAACAGATGGACTAGGTATAAAGTGAAGCTCATGGACCCCAATATATGGTAGACTCCGCACCTACCATGATGTGGTAGGTGGGGCAGGAAGCAGGTGCGGGTGCTACACTTGCACCACTATAGGTTCTCGATATAGATTTATTCCTAAATAAATCTTATTAATAATACAGGATGAGCTGGAAAATGCTTCAATATGGCCTGACTGTTCCTTTCCAGTGCCAGCATTACATTGTACGGTTGAATCATTTGATGCACGCTGGTTCATTAGATATACATTGTCTACAACCTACATTCTTTTCAATAAGGGTTGTCAGGCAGCAGGTCCTAAGCAAAAAGTCTGTCCCACATTACTCAAGTCTTTTGGCATAAGGCCGAACTGACACTAAGCCGAGGGCAAAAAAGGGACAAGGAGCCTTAACACAAGCTAGTATTTTAGCAATCGCTGACTGCCATGTTCATTAGTGTGCTAGGGCAGCTATATCTAGATGAAAAATGCCATAAGCTGTGGCATTGCTTTACGGAAAAGCTGATTTTTATTTTTATTTTTTTTTTTACAGATTTTGCAGCATTTTTTTTAACCAAAGACAGTGGTTAAAAAGTGACTTCAAAGGAATGGGAAACATAAAGGAAGCCCATATACTGTATTAGTTGTCTGCTAAACCCACTCCTGGTTTTGGCTAATATATGCAGCAAAAAAAAGACAGCTTTTCGGCAACTTGCAGCCCCAACCTTAAAGGGGTTTTCTGGGCAGAAAATCTTTTTTATTTTTTTTATTTTTTTTTAGAAAGGTCTGTTAGTGCTAGTAATGGGTTAATAAGTAATACGTACACATAACTTTAGCAGTGTTTGGAATGATTTCTGGATGCTGCCACATTCCCTGCCTTTGTTTATGAGGTGTTACCTTCCTATGTACCATCTGCACTAGTTCCCTCTTACTCAGCCCCCCTCTCTCCGTTACCCTCCCTGTCTCTCTAAGCTTAGCGATCCCGCTCATTAGTAGCCCCACCCACTCTCCCCATCTCACTAGCCTACCGATCCCACCCATTACTAGCCCCTCCCACCCTCCCCCTGTTTCCCTAGCTAATCTATCTTATCTTATCCTCCCACTATTAGAAGACAGTGAGGAGCCGTTCCCCAGAAAAAGAAAGGCTTGGAAAGTATTCATGGTTATAGGAAAGGGGTAGAGTTATGGTGACGTTCCATTTTGGAAGCGGTGGGGTGGTCACATGACTGCTCCAGGGATATGGGTAATTATAGATTTTTTTTAAATTGAAGTAAATTAGAAGTTAGGTGAGGGGAGGGGATTTAGGAGTTAATTATCAGTTTATCTTGAACAACCACGTCAGCCAAGTTAAGTTGTCTGCATCATTTAATAGGTGCTGCTCCACTGAGTCTAACATAGTTGGAATTTTTTCTCTAACCCCCACCGTTCTCAAGCAATAAATACTGTTACTTTTGGTGCTTGATATGCCATTTAGGCTCGTTATTGTCATGTGGGTGGTGCCAGGAAGGAGGAGGCAAAGGCTGTGATTCCTAGCTTAGTCCACATCTGATTGGAGCACTGAGTCATGTCCCCTTTCCTGTTCATATCTGACACTGCCGATCTGACAGTGTAGAGCCTAAGCAATATATCAAGCTCCAAAACTAACAGTACTTATTGCTTGAAATTGATGGGATCTAGAGAAGAAAATTCCACCTGAAACAGAATCAGTGGAGCAGCGGCTATAAACTGATGCTAAGATGAGGAGTTAATGTAGGTGGTGAAAGGTCCTCTTTATCTTCAATCTGACTTTTGTTAACATAGGATTCTGTCGTCATATTCAGACTCACAAATAGAATTCTATTAAGAAGGGAGGGGGAGTAGAAGGTTGCCCTAGTCTGTGAACTGGTAGCCTCTTCTCTACAAACATTGAAGTATGAAAAGAGCATACAGTAGCACAGTGTAGGAGAAGCAATTATTTCAGTGTGTTTTCTAGCAGCCTCATCCAATCCCTCCCTTCTTCATTGACTAGTATTTAAGAAGTAACTCAGTCTGAAAAGTGGAAAAGAAAACTTATATACACATGTACTGTACACTTATGCAAAGTTGTTGGTAAAGCTGGAGGTATGCTTTAATGCCATAGCTAAATGATGTTGTTTATAGAACATGGGGCCTTGGGAAAAGCCAAAGTAGGTCCCTCTACGTGCCTTTCTTAATTTCAGCTTACATAATACTATAATAATGCCCAAATAATATAAAGTATCGAAATAAAATTTCTTTCAGAACCCATGTAATCAGTGGCGTAACTAGGAATGGCGGGGCCCCGTGGCGAACTTGTGACATGCCCCCCCCCCCCTTCCTGACCGACACCGAAGACCTTGACTGACCGACCCCCCCCCCCCCCCCCACACACACACATTCCTGCGCGCTCTATTATGTCCCTCAGTGGCCCCTGCACACAGTATTACACCCCATTGTGGCTCCTGCACACAGTATTATGCCCCATAATGAACACCCATGAACAATTATTATACTCTGGGGTGTTTTCAGACCCCAGAGTATAATAATCGGTGACCGAGGGGAGATACAGACATAAAAAAAAGTTACTTACCTGTCTCCGGCTCCGCTGCAGTGTTTGGTGGTGTTGGCCATCTTTAATAACGCACGGATGTCACATGACATTTCATGCCCTCCCTCCATCTGCCCCCAGTTTCATGCACCCCTCATCTCTACCCCCATTTTCATGTCCTCCCCTTCATCTCTGCTCCTAGGTTACTGTTGCTCCTCAATTGCTCCACACCACACATACATACACACACTCTCCATTCTGCATCTCACATCCCCCTCCCCTTCAGTACAATACAGTACACAGAGCGCCCCCTGACTACTATTAGACAGTCATTAGTAACAGCAATTGCAGGCAAGTCTGAATACAAACAATATGTAGATTACTGATCCATCTACTAACACTGACCTCCCCCTCCTCCTACACATATATCAGGACACTGACCTCACCCTCCTCCTAATACACAGATATCAGTACACTGTCCTCTCCCCTCCTCCGGACCACACATACATACACACTCACACACAGGCACACACATTCTCCATTCTGCATCTCACATTACCCCTCCCCCTCAGTACCTAGCACCACATCTCTCCTTCTCTTTATCTCTTGCAGGACTGCACGGGCTATAAAGACATGCCCACCTAGTCATGTGACGGCTGACGTCACACAAGGTCCTTCATCTACAGGTCCTACAAGCTTTCCCCCGGGCCCCTAATCTCCCGGGCCCTGTGGCAGCTGCCTCTGCTGCTATGGTGGTAGTTACGCCACTGCATGTAATATTATCAAATTAATTCCATACAATTTAATTCCCATAAATGCACAGCTTAATATACCAAGGAGGTTATTTTTCGTTGGTCCTGGAAATCCCATCCTTGGGGGGAGGGGGGGCTCATAGCAAATTGTCCACCCCCCCACCCCCCAAAACTGGCCCTGTTTGTCAGCTGTCTGCAGCCTCACATGCAAAATCGTTACTGCAGTAGGAATTGACATATGGATGTCTTAGAAAATGTTCTACCTGCCTTATAATTTCATGCACATTTATGAGACAGTGCAAGCCTTAAGTGAAAATTGTCAGAGAGAGCCAAAAATAAATAAATGGCAACCAGATGCTTTACAATTACGACACACATGCTTTTATCTAGTATTATGTTATAGTGAACCTACAATCTGCTGCATTGTATTCACAGAAATATTGTGATACAGCAATGCTTTAATGGGCGTTGAGCAAAATATGAGAGTATAACAAACTAGTATTTTATGGCTGAATGTGGTGCATCCATATAGTGTAGCAGGAAGAATGACTCTGCCCGGGTTAGGTTTGCATGGACCAAACAAGAGAAAAAAAAAATCATCAAACATTGCCACAGGTACCTCTTAAAAATAATAAGGAAAAAAGGAAAACGACTATTATAAATGCCGTGACTATTATATGACACATCACATTATACTACTTTCACTCTTATAATTTTATACTCTACTTTCATTCTTTACAGTAATGTTGCTATTTTTTTTCCAGGAATCGCAAGTTTTTACAGAGCGTATAACCCTATAACATGAACAGTCAATTATAATATTGGTAATAATAACTCATAAGTGACAACCAAAAGGTGACACAACAACCACCAAAATAATGTGTAACCTTAAATACTGTAACAGTAAAGTTGTTTAGGGGATATTGTCACTCCTTGGGGAGAGACCACCATATAGGTGTGTGGATACGTATTAAGCCTTTAGCACTCCACTTCGCAAGGGACCATGGGAAGAATATGCAAATCTGTCTTCCATGATGTAATTAGGAAGTCAGCTGCTGCCTCAGTGTTGCAAACCAATAGAGGGCGCTCACTGGAATGTGCAAGTCTGTCTTCCCTGATGTAATTAGGAAGACAGGCTAAAGGCTTAATAAGTCTCCACACACCTATATGGTGGTCTCTCCCCAAGGAATGACAATATCCCCTTAACCCTGTCTAAGCTTCTCACCTCTACCAGGTTATAGTCTTCTCTACATTGGGCTGACGAGATGCAAGTACATCGAAACAGCCGTCCTCGGTGGAGAGACTATACCTGGTAGAAATCCCAGCATCATTGCAAAACAAAGGCCTCTTGGAAGGTCGAGCATGATGCTAAAGGGAGCAAACCTTTATTGGGTTATTTCACTGAGATTCTGTCTTCCTAATTACATCAGGGAAGACAGGCTTGTACATTTCAGTGAGCGCCCTCTATTGGTTTGCAACACTAAGGCAGCAGCTGACTTCCTAATTACATCATGGAAGACAGATTTGCATATTCTTCCCATAGTAAAGTTGGCTGGGTTTTCATTCGGAGGGGTCCCCAAATGGAAGCTTAATCTGCATAAAAAAGCATATACCTTAGGAAACCTACTGACCTCATAGATTCTAATGGGGTCCGCGTGGTTTCCGCCCGAAAAGGACGAAAAATGCGGAGTGAAAAGCTCTGCTTGCAGCGCTATACTCTCCACATTTTTTCAAGCAGAGAAGTGAACAGAATCCCCATATGGAGACGGGGCACAGATGTGAACCGAGCCTTAATAATCAAGATGTATACCACCATATAAGAAGTCAAGCCAAATATATAGTAGCTTATAAATATATCATTATATATCAATAAAATAAGTGCACCTGCAATAGTGAAAGTTTTCTGCCAAGCCACAAGGATCAAACATATGTTCCACTCACATACATAATAAATGAATGTATCACTTATTGCATAAATCAGAGCACATAAAGAAAATCTCTAAACAACCTCAAGTGAATAGACCGAGCTCCTTGGATCATACAGAAGGGCAAGATAATACAAAACCACAAGATACCAATATTTAGGAAGGAACTAAAGATAGTGTTCAAAGATGGTGCCGGACCTAGCGCATGCGTGTTATGTCACCTCACGTGTGCATTGCATATTCTATTGGGTGTATATATAAATGCCCTATTATAGTAAACTGACTACTCAAATAAGTGATTTCAATAAAATATGTGATAGATGAATAAAAATAAGAGAGATGTATAATATACAAATTATAAAATCACCAAAAAAGGAAACAAAAAGGGTAGAAAGAATGGGAGGGATATTCAGACCCACAGCAACCCCCAAAAGGAATAGGTGGTATACCCTGCTCTGGATTCTGTAATCCTACACCCCCACCCCCATTATTTGTAGTCATAATTCACAGGCATTTTAGCATCAGTATTAAAACCACAATACCAGAACCTCTCATTTAGGCTCTTTAATGTCAGTTGGATGGTGTCAGGCAGGAGCAGACAAGGGGTGTGACTCTGAGCTCTGACATTAGTTGCCTCTGATTGGAGCTCTGAATCACGAATCACACCCCCTGCCTGACACCGCCCTTCAGACATTACAGGGCCTAATGTGCATTCAGGCATCAAATCTACCTGCGCTTGTTGCATATGAGAATTGCAACTTTAATGGAATCAAGAACTTGAATTTTAGGTAGTGGTGAAAGGTCCTCTTTGAAAGGTTTGTCCACCGTGGTACAACTTATTGAAACAAAGCTTAGTGCGTTATAAAATAACAAAAAAAGACATATTCAACTTACCATTTCCTTGTCAGGCTCTTTAATAATTCATCCTAAAATGATTTTCTAACACAGCCATGTGACTGCTGAGGCTAGTGATTGACACAGCCATGTGACTGCTGAGGTTAGTGATTGGCACAGCCAAGTGACTGCTGAGGCTAGTGATTGATACAGCCATGTGACTGCTTAGGTTAGTGATTGGCACAGGCAAGTGACGGCTGAGGCTAGTGATTGATACAGCCATGTGACTGCTGAGGTTATTGATTGGCACAGCCAAGTGACGGCTGAAGCTAGTGATTGGCACAGCCAAGTGACGGCTGAGGCTAGTGATTGACACAGCCAAGTGACTGCTGAGGTTAGTGATTGGCAGAGCCATATGACTGCTGACGCTAGTGATTGGCTCAACCATGTGACTGCTGAGTCTAGTGATTGGTACAGTAATGTAATTGCTGAGGCTAGTGACTGGCACAGCCATGTGATTGCTGAGGCTAGTGATTGGTATAGTAATGTGGCAGCTGAGGCTAGTGACTGGCACAGCTATGTGACTGCTGAGGCTAGTGATTGACACAGTCATGTGACTGCTGAGGCTAGTGATTCGCACAGCCATGTGACAGCTAAGGCTAGTGATTGGCACGGCTATGTAACTGCTGAGGCTAGTGATTGGCACAGCCATGTGACTGCTGAGGCTAGTGATTGGCACAGCCATGTGACTGCTGAGGCTAGTGATTGGCACAGCCATTGTGACTCCTGAGGCTAGTTATTGGCACAGCCATGTGACTGCTGAAGCTAGTGACTTCCTTTAGCAGTCCCTGGGTCATGTCAGGACAACATTGCTGGACCAGGAATTACACAGACCAGCAAGGGATCAGGTGATGTTAGAACAGGACCTGCCAAGGGTCAGTAAGGTAAGTATGTCTGCTAAGCTGTTTGCCAGTAAATTTGTTTGGATTGGACAATACCTTTAACTGCTACTATTCTCTGTACAGTTTTTTCCAAACCTATTTTGGCATTCGGTATAGGTTAGTCAAGAGTTAAACTATCTTTTAAACAACTTCTAAATGTATATGTCAACTTCTTGGTGACCTATGTGTAATCTATGCATAGGACCGTGATGGTTAACTAGTCCTTAAAAAGACCAACCTGCAGTATAAAATATGCCTAAATCTTAAAAAATAAATTAAATTTATGTCTATCTGTGTTTATTTTTAATGGCATAACTTATTACAGATTTGGAACTTAAACCTATTATTTTACCAATGTGATTGGCAACGACATGAAATGAAAAATTTTGGCTCACCCAATCACGAATTGCTAGGAATAGAGTGAAATTCTAGTTGCGGAAATATATCCATAAAATAGCTATTTATAGCTTCTAAAAGAAAACATAAATTTTACATAAATTCTGTTCCAAGGCTGGAATCAGCCTAATGAATTCCAAATTAGAGTTAAACTTCAAAAGACGAACATTTATATAAAAATTTTACTTTTTTCATTACTTTGGAAAAGACTCAAGTTTCAAAAACAGAATTTAGTCTCAGCTCTACAATCTGTGAAAAGTTAAAGGGGTTTCCATATCAGCCATTTATAGCATATACACAGGATGTGTGGCACCCACACCTATCTCAAGAATCAGAGTCAGGGGTCCTCATCTCGTGGCTGCTGTGAATGGAGAGGTGGCTGCATAGTTCTCCTCATTCAATTCTATGGGCATGGATGTAGCTATTAGGGGTTCAGAAAAAGCTGTGAATGGAGAGGTGGCTGCATAGTTCTCCTAATCCAATTCTATGGGCATGGATATAGCTATAAGGGGTTCAGAAAAAGCTGTGAATGGAAAGGTGGCTGCATAGTTCTCCTCATCAAATTCTATGGGCATGGATGTAGCTATAAGGGGTCCAGATCCTACTGGGCTCTGGATCCTGAGGGGGCCAAAGGCTTCTCTACAACGTAAGACAACACAAGTAGCAGATGGCTAAATGGGATTTCCATTACTAATTTTGCATTGGGGACGTTCCTAACTATAGGAGTTCCAAAAACAGTCTAGCATATATACTACCATAACAGGGGGCTCTCAACCTCTGTTTTTGAGATAAAACCGTGTAGCATAGAGATCATATAACCAGACTCTGTGAGCCTCAGGAAAGCCTCTGTCCACAAGCTCCTGACTAAATGACATGAAAAGGATAGTCTCATAAAGACAGTTCCTTTGCAGGCCTAGGAAAAAGTTAGTTCCCACAGGTCTGACGTCTCTAAGACTAGGTTCACTTCTGCGTTCGTGGATTCCGTGCAAGCAGGACTTTTCTCTCCACAATTTTTGGAAAAAAACGGTTGGGACCCCGGCTGACCCAATTATAATCTATGGGTCTTCAGATCTCTGCAAGTATCCGCTTTTTAAGCGGATTGGATTTCTGTTTTTTGGGTTCTCAAGCAGCGTGAACTTAATGTTAGCCAGCATTGTAGTCATTTAAAGAGATGACCATGTAACGCATATGAATCATATCAGCATAAACAATGTTAGCATATATAGAGTACATACTGTCGCCAGTCATGTTCAGGAGCATCATGGTACAACCACTGCATTGTCTATGTCCTTCAACTCACCATGCACCTACAGGTACACTATGGAGACTCTCCCATCTGACAAACATGAAATCCAATAGGCTCTCTCTGAATTTCTGACAAAACATCATTCTGTTCATTCACATCAAAAAGATTTACAAGGTTCACACTAGAACTGTCTCATCAATGCCCAATGTATCACTGAAAACAATATTCTGAACAACCCAAATGAAAAAAAAAAAAAGTCCTCAAAACTACATATACCAAAAAAAAAAACCAACCAATTATACCCATTCATGAACCAGGGAACATGGAGCGGTCATGAAGTGGTTAAATACTACCCCAAACGACCAACATAATGCATCTAACACATGTACACTTACGGTTTATTTTGGATAATAAGGAAAGTTGGAGCTTCAAACTACTTATGTTCTGTAGAAAAAAGTACAAAGAAAGCAAATCAGGATTTACACTGGCAACGCTCTGAAGCCGAATCCTAAAAAAGCCTCAGTAATTATTACTCACATGATCCACAGGGCTGGTAATGCCAATTGCAAGTGCAAACCTTGTTTTGGGTTCTAAAAAAGTGGTCTCTTAGGGCTTATTCACACAACTGCGAAAATCAACGTATTGAATTCAATGTGTCTTTTTGCATTCACGTTTTTTTTTAATCGAGGTAAAAAAAAAACCTGACATGCAATATCCTTGTCTGTGAAAATGGACATACATAGTGGCATGTGAATAGAGCCACTGAAAGTGATGGTTTCCATAATGCCAATGTGACGTCCATTTTAAAAAAAGCCATTATTCACTGCCATTTCAATAAGGGGTGTCCGTCCAAGATAGGTCTATAAAAAAAAAACTGCACGGTCGTGTGCATAAGGCTTTAGAGATGAGGATGACTTTCTTATGCTATAGGTACTAAAAGGCTACATACTCTGCCACATTTTATTATTAGTACTAGGCATGTATGGTACAAGGAAAAATGGAGTACCTCTAAAACAGGGGTGCTCACACTTTGTCAGCATGTGAGCTACTTTATAACATGACCAAGTCGAAAGATCTACTACCCACTTCCTGTGGGCGGGGCAGGGGCGGGCCTGCGGGTGGGGCGTGTCTTTGGGTGGGTCCGGGTATGTGGGCGGGGCCTGGTGGAGCGTGAGAGCAGGAGACAGCGGCGTTCTGTGGCCGCCCAGGGATCCCCGCTGTCTGCTTGTTCACAGCGCAGGCTGAGAGTTATCTCTGGACACTGGCAGGCTGGGGCTGCGGCAGCCCCAGTGTACGTAGATGACTCTCAGCCTGCGCTGTGAACAAGCAGCACCCCGGCTCCCTCCATCCCTAAGAGCGGCCTGCAAGTGTCCGGAGTGCTTGTTCACAGCACAGGCTGAGAGTTGACTCTCAGCCTGCACTGTGAACAAGCAAACACCAGGGATCCCTGGCTGCATCCCGCGATCAACCCATACGTAAATTGCAATCGACCGGTAGATCGCGAGCGACGTATTGGGCACCCCTGCTCTAACATAGTCTTCATTGAAGACATACAACTGATTGGTGCATACAGCTCCTTCGCAGACCTATGTGTTTCCGTGGTTACAGACTACAAACAAACACTATGTACTGTAGTATGACTCCATTTTCGTTGTTCCCTCCTAACCCAATATATTTAGGCTGGACTTCTATTTAAGGTTTTTGCAGGCAGTTTTTGAAGCCAAAACCAGGAGTGAATTGAAAAATTACATGGAAAATCGTGAACATGGAAACACACCCTGAGGGGCAGATGGAAGGTTGTCACTTTGAATTAGTGTTTCATTAGCTGAAAATCAATTGTTATTCTGTCGGTGTGTTCTATCAGCACCAAGATTTATTAATATTCACTAGTGACTGCCTATCCACAGGGCTCTGACTCTTGGAACCCCCGTAAACGCCACAATTTTGCTGCAGCAAAAACCGCTGTATTTTACAGTGCCTGCAAGGTAGATGGGATTCTGGCTGGACATGCTGCGATTTCCAAAACTGTTGCAGTTTTTGTAAATTGCATCATATACCTGCACATTGTCTCTTTAAGGCCGAGACCCCACGGACGCAGAGACGCTGCGGTAAAAATCGCGGCATTGTACAGTGCAGGTAAAGTGGATGGGATTCATGCGAATCCCATCCCCACTTTGCGGAAAAGATCGCAGCGCGGACACGCTGCGATTTGCAAATCACAAAATGTCAATTATATCTACGGAAACGCCGGCTGCTTTCCCGTAGATATAATGTTAAGAGAAAGTCCACAGAGGAAAACTCTGAACTTTCTCTTAAAAGCACTGCGGAAAGAACCACAATGCGTTCACGCAGCGGTTCTTCCCACAACGCTTTAGTGCTGCGGATACGGCCCGTGGTACCATAGCCTAAAGAAGACCTTTCACCTCCTGGGGCACATGCGGTGTAATACACCGTTAGAAAGCCGACAGTGCCCTGAATTCAGCGCACTATTGGCTTTCCTGTTCTGTGCCCCCGGTGAAGAGCTATTGGTGCTGGTACCGTAGTTCTTCACTTTCAGAAAGGCCCTTCCTCACAGCAGCGTCTATTGCACTGTACTGTGAGAAGGGGAGTGCTCCTTACCGCCCAGCCATGATGTTGAGCAATGAGGAACGCCCCCCCAGTACTCGTCCATAGACAAGCACTATCAAGAGGGAAGGGAGGTGTTCCTCACCGCTCAGCATCATGGCTGGGCGGTAAGGAGCACTCCCCTTCTCACAGTACAGTGCTATAGGTGCTGCTGTGAAGAAGGGCGTTCCTGACTGACTGTCAGAAATGCCCTTCTGACAGTGAAGAGCTACGGTACCTATAGCTCTTCATTGGGGGCTCAGAACAGTAAAGCCAAATTCAGCTTTCTAGCGGTGTATTACGCCGCATGTGCCCCAGGAGGTGAAAGGACGTCTTTAAGGCTAAGGCCCTAAGTAATGGGCTGCTGCAAAAAAAAGCACTGAAAGTAAATCTGCAGCGGCAACACATCACGGTTTTTCCCGTAGCACTTTTCACAGAAGGTCTGAAGAGGAAATCTCTGCAGACTTTCTGCTTCTATTATAACTATAGGGAAACTGCTGGTGTTTCCATAGGTATAAATGACATGCTGCAATTTTTTTGAACAGTTTTGGAAATTGCAAGCGTGCCAACTACACGTATTTTTCCGCAATGCGTAGATGGAATTCGCTAGAATCCCAGCCATTTACTGTGACTTTAAGGGTGTATTCACATAGAGGAATTGGGAGGAGGATTTCGCCACGAATCCGGAGCAGATTCCTCCCCAAATTCCAGGCGCCTGTCTGCTCACGTACCTGGAGCCTTGGCATTTTGGGGTGTTGCATTCATTGATTGAAAAAAATGCTGCAAAGTAAGAATATTTTCAGAAATAGAAGTGTTAATCATTTATTTTCGTCAATTAAGAAAATGGATTGAATGAACTAAACAGAAATATAATTGGGTAATAGATACAGTCCTATGAAAAAGTTTGGGCACCCCTATTAATCTTAATCATTTTTAGTTCTAAATATTTTGGTATTTGCAACAGCCATTTCAGTTTGATATATCTAATAACTGATGGACACAGTAATATTTCAGGATTGAAATGAGGTTTATTGTACTAACAGAAAATGTGTAATATGCATTAAACCAAAATTTGACTGGTGCAAAAGTATGGGCACCTCAACAGAAAAGTGACATTAATATTTAGTAGATCCTCCTTTTGCAAAGATAACAGCCTCTAGTCGCTTCCTGTAGCTTTTAATCAGTTCCTGGATCCTGGATAAAGGTATTTTGGACCATTCCTCTTTACAAAACAATTCAAGTTCAGTTAAGTTTAGCAGCATCAGATCTCGTAGAATTTCAAGCTAAGGCCCCACATGGTGTCAGGCAGCAAAAAGCGATGTAGGAAAAACCGTGGCAGCAACGCATCACGGGTCTTCCCACAGTGCTTTAGACAGAAAGTTTGCAGAGATTTCCTTTGTGGACTATTTGTGTCAATTATAGTTATAGGTAAACTGCCGACATTTTCGTAGGTACAGGATAATTGACATGCTGCAATTTCCAAAACTGCACCAGTGTGTCTGCAGCACGAATTTTACTGCAAAGTGGGCTGTGACTGTAAATTGCCGCAATTTCTTCCTCAGAGTTTCCACCACTGGTAAATTGCAGCGTTTACGCCATATGGGACCTTGGCCTTACACAGTTTTTGGAGGAACTTGACAGAGAGGTTGTTCCAAACATCTTGGAGAACTAAGCAGAGATATTCTGTGCTTGTACAATTTCTCCAATCCTTCTGTGTCTAGATGTAATCCCAGACAGACTGGATGATGAGATCAGGGGACTATAGCATCACTTCCAGGACTCCTCCTCCAAAGGACGTTCACATGAAATATTGATGGAATTTATTTTTTCTCTTTTGTTCATTCACTTAATTTTGCTAATTGCCAAAATTAAACTATTAAAGGGGTTATCTGGGATAAAATAAGAATTAACCCCCAAACTTAATCCCATTCCCCCTGCCTATCTTCTAATTTACTTATATTCAAAAAAAAATCCCCTATTAATGGGACGGTCACGCTAGGAGAGTGGAAGAGAAGCGTCTCCAGCCTGCGCACAGTGAAAAGGAGAAGCTGTCTCCCAGAGAGGAAGACATGTAACTATGATGGGGTGGAGAGAGGTAGGGTGAGTTAGTTAGTTGGGAAGGGCTAGTAGTGGGTGGGATAGCTTAGCTAGGGAGACAGTGAAGGGTGTAACAGAGTGAAAGAGGGGGAGCAGTGAGAGGGAAGTAGTGTGGAAGGTACACAAGAGGCTACACAGAAGGAAGTTACTCCATTTAAACAAATGCAGAAGATGCCAGGAGCTACCAGAGAAACCCAGAAATCACTCAAAACACTGCTAAAGGTATAGGGGTGTACATTAATAGCACTAACAGACCTTTTCAAAAAAAAGGTTTTTTTAGCATCAAAAACCCATTTAAGGCTAAGGCCCCATGGGAGAATTTGCAGCGCTAACAGAAAGTTCACAGAGTTTTCCTCCATTGACTTTCTGTTACCATTATATCTACGGGAAAGCCGCTGGCATTTCCGCATATATAATTGACATGCTGCGGTTTCCAAAATTGGGCCAGTTTTGAAAATTGCAGCGTGTCTGTGCTGAGGTTTAAAATGCAAAGTGGGCATGGGATTCGCATTAATCCCATCCAGGTTGAAGTTACTGTATAATGCCGCGATTTTTCCTGCAGCGTTTCCGCCGTGAGCAAATTGTAGTGTTTCTGGCCCATGGGGCCCGCCCTAACTTTTCTCTGTTTGAAAACAATCGTACTGTGCAGCAATTTCTCCATACCTGCCTAAAAGTTTTGCACGGTAATGTACATAAAAGAAGTGCATTGCTTGAGAGACAACCAGGTGAGGGTGTGATATGAAGGAAAGTTGTGATTCTGTTGGAGAGTAATATATAGATTAGAGTACCCTACACTGCTAGAAGTATGCTGCAGAGTCACCATGTTAAAAATAGGGTTTACATGTATATAAAAACATGTGGCCAAATGAGGCAATTTGTGGTAAAATCAGAAACATTGTTTTTAACCACACAGCAAAATATCCTATATGTACAGCGACCCTGAATATGCCCACATGATGCCAGTGAGGCTCATTCATATACAGTCCTATGAAAAAGTTTGGGCACCCCTATTAATCTTAATCATTTTTAGTTGTAAATATTGTGGTGTTTGCAGCAGCCATTTCAGTTTGATATATCTAATAACTGATGGACACAGTAATATTTCAGGATTGAAATGAGGTTTATTGTACTAACAGAAAATGTGTAATATGCATTAATCCAAAATTTGACCGGTGCAAAAGTATGGGCACCTCAACAGAAAAGTGACATTAATATTTTGTAGATCCTCCTTTTGCAAAGATAACAGCCTCTAGTTGCTTCCTGTAGCTTTTAATCAGTTCCTGGATCCTGGATGAAGGGATTTTGAACCATTCCTCTTTACAAAACAATTCAAGTTCAGTTAAGTTTGATGGTGGCCGAGCATGGACAGCCCGCTCTCAAATGATCTGAAAACAAAGATTGTTCAACATAGTTGTTCAGGGGAAGGATACAAAACGTCTCAGAGATTTAACCTGTCAGTTTCCACTGTGAGGAACATAGTAAGGAAATGGAAGACCACAGGGACAGTTCTTGTTAAGCCCAGAAGTGGCAGGCCAAGAAAAATATCAGAAAGGCAGAGAAGAAGAATGGTGAGAACAGTCATATATCAAACTGAAATGGCTGTTGCAAACACCAAAATATTTAGAACTAAAAATGATTAAGATTAATAGGGGTGCCCAAACTTTTTCATAGGACTGTATATATAACGCATGCTTTTATTTAGCTACACAGACTAGTTATCCAGATACTATTTGGTTCCTGCCACTCGCAATACCCACTGAAGGATTTCCAACAGGCAATCTAATAAAAAAGACAGTAAAAACATTAAGATGCTATTACAAGTTTGTCAGTGGCCTCAGGTAATGCTTGTGGTTTACCAGCAATTGCTGAGCTGTCTGGACTTGTCATTGCTTCAAGATGCCACTCCAGCCTAAATATTAGCGGTATACTGCGCCCATTACCTGTGGCCATCACCACACGTGTAATAGGACCCTTAGAGACCTCATATAATTGAATGCTCCCATGAGAATACATTATAATATATCAGAACACTGGTTATTGCCAGGGGCTCTTTGAAGATTTCTATCCTGGTAACTTATTGGGGCATATTTATTATCATGCTACATCACGTTTCTGGGGTAAAACAAGTAGCAAACTTACTTACTAAATACCAGTTGCACCATAAATAGTTACAACTGACGTTTCGTGTCACCCACACCACTTTCCGGAAAAAGAGGCATGCTGAGGGCCATGTTAAAAGTGGCTAGTACGGCAGTCTCCAAGTGCCAGAAGCTACTGCAGTAGACGGGGAGCAGAAGTAAGTAAGGGCTAGTTCACACGGGGATTCCGCGGTGCATATTCCGCCGCGGCTGCCATGACGGGATGCCGGTGCAGTGCACGGTATCCTGTTGCGGCCTTCCAGTCTGGATTAGGCCCAAATGAATGGGCCTAGTCTAAAGGGTGGTGTCGCAAAGCGGACACCGCGGCTGAATCAGCTGCGGAATCCGCCTGAAGAAAGAGCAGTTCGCTTCAGTTTACATACATTGTGAGGGGGCGGATTATGACGTGGATTCACCGCCATAATCCGCCCCATCTTGCCCCGTGTCAACGAGCCCTTATAGGATCAGATCTGCAGCCCCCTGCACTGAATAGTGGAGGCGCCAAGGACTGCTGCTCTGGTCCCATCACTCAATCTGCAGCGTATATGTTCTTGTGTGAACATACGCTAAAGCCTAATTAAGGTTTAATATAAGACATCACTTTTATCACTGATCAGTTCTGGCAACAACCTGGCTACAATCTCCCAGGGCAAAGCAGAAAATTCAGGTCTAAACTTTGGTGCAAAGCTACACAGCGAGGCCTTGAATTCTGCTGCTTGTTTTATTTCTTGTCGGCAGAGTATGTAATGTGTTTTTACTTCTTATCAGCCAGATATAAATTATTCACGTCTTGGACATGGATATAGAGCTGCATAAAGCTGTTCTTATTCTGCTTCCCTGTTTACATTGAGATGCATTCCTCAATTGAGCAGGCATATCATTAAAATAACACCAAACACAGCCCTCTATTATGGCTCACAGCCATCTTATGTTCTATACCACGCACATACACTCTTCAGAAGCTAAACCTTCTGCCACAGGGTTGGGAGCTGATGATGAATATAAATATATATATATATATATATATATATATATATATACACATATACATATAAGCTACACCAGACCACTAACAATGTAGAGACGTCCTCAGTCATGGCATTACATGATTTAACAGTTGTCACTTGACCTGAATCTACTTTAGATCCCCATCAAAGTAGAAAGCTCTACGGGGCACATGAAGAGGATCAATGACGGCACATGTTGGACACAGAGGCATAAAAGGTTTTTTTTCGGGACTGACTTTTTTTTTATAATTCAATGTTTATTCATTAAAGAATCGCATGATACAAAAAACATAACGTGTGGGACTGACTTTTTATCCTTAGGATAAGTCAGTGGGCTCTGACATTTAGGCCCCCACCAAACAGCTGTTTGAAGAGACTGTAACATTTGGGTGAGCGCAGCGGCCTCTTCACAGAAGTGCAAGCACACTGGATGATACATAGGGGCTATGCTTGGTATTGCAGCTCTATTCCCTTGAATGGGACTGAGCTGCAGCTGTATCATGTGAGGCTCTCTACAGTGGGAGACAGATACTTCAGTCACTAACTACTGATGAGCAGACAGGTCCTGTCACACAGTCATAAAGCTGCTCACAGCTTGACCTCCTTAACTATATAATAATGATCTATTATTTAGGAGAATGTAAAGGAATAAAAGAATAATAACACTGTCCCCCCCCCACCCCCGGCAGGCAGACTTAGTACAGGGTGAGCTGCCCATATGATGTTGTGCTGATGGGATTGATAGCAGGTTGACAGAAGGAAGATTCTAGAATGGAGTGTTAATAGGAGGTTCTCCTTTGCCTAGCATGGGTCCAGTAGGTGGTGTTGCTGTAGCTCTGGTGGAACACCCCCTGTGCCCGTGTCATTCTAGACTGGTTAGGGTTGCATTTAGGAGATGCATATTTAGGATTTATGCACACAACCAAGTCACTGGCCGTGATTGAACAGCTTGGGCGGCCGTGCTTTTGCAGCCCCATTCTTCGGAGCCGGCGAGAACGGCCTGAGTTTTGCGGCACGGACTGTTGGCCCACACATGGAAGCACGAAAATCAGCCATGTGCACGCTCTGATAAAAATTAATGGGTCAGTGTGCTATCTAGGAATAACCCAGACAGCACAATGAACTAGCACATGGTCATGTGCATGGCCCTTAGGTATATATTTGTAGCATGTTGCAACAACAAATGCCGAGGTAAAGCCAATGCCCTGGTTGCTCACACTGTGGAAAATGAAGAAGTATTCCTCTTCATTTTCTACACAGTGGTATCTTCGCCTGCGGTCTAGCCGTGATAGGATGCTGATACAGGGCATTCCATTGATCAGACCCAGATGAATGGGCCTAATAGGCATGGAGTATCCAGCTGCGGACTCTGCGGCTCAATCAACTGCGGAAATCCATGGCGAGGTCGAGCAGGGCGCTTCTTTTTTCCATGTCCTGCTGTGATCTCTGCCTCCCATTGAAAACAATGGGAGGCAAATTCCGAGCTTGAGGAAATTCCGCTGTGTGAACATACCCTAAGAGCTGATTTGCGTATCAACTAGAACAATATCTCATTAACAAAGGCACTGATTCATACCGTAAGTTATGTATCTCTCAGTCTGTGTTGATATTTTGGGTTCTGGTGACAGACTCCCTTTATCCATTCCATTCTACTAACAACCGCTAAAAGAAAGAGAAATATACAAACCAAGATGGTGTCTGATCAGGAGCAGAGGAGAAGCTGGACAGCAAGAATATAAGGGCAGCATACATGAAAGAAGCTTGGAAAATGATAGTCAATAAGGCGATATGTGTAGGGGTGAAATAAAGTGTTTTTATATACAGGGGTTTTCTCAGACCTCACAGGATTGGTTATCAGTATCTGATTGGTGGGGGTCCAACACCCAGACTCCAAACTGATTAGCTGATCCAGCTTCCTCTGGCTGTCAATGAAGGTGGCAAAACTGCAGTTTCTGGCTCCACCACTATGATGTATATATTCTATGGGGGCAGCAGGATCAGCTGATCATTGCAGGTTCTGGGTGTTATTTAACTTTAGACATGTTTCGCCACCCAAGATAGAATAGTACAACTGAAATTCATAAAAAATAAGTAACCAAAAAACTGTCATGATGCCCACATCCACCAATGACATTGCAGCTTTTACTTAACAAGTGTGAGGCCCAGCGACCTACCCAGACCAGTCAAAGTGGGATTCCAGCCCAACAGAGAACTTCCACCTGGAGTTCTGCAAATACCTGCTCCATGTCCATCGCAACACCTCCAACATGGCCTGCAGGGCAGAGCTAGGCAGACTCCCCATATGACTCACCATGCAGAAGAGGGCGCTATCATTCTAGACTCACATACAGGGCAGCAGTCCTGGCTCTTACCACCACCAAGCCTGGCTGAGCCACAGAGCCCGAAGAAAAACTGATACCCCCCCAACCAAGCATCAGCCAAGCCAAAACCCCCAACATGCCCTGAACAAGGCTCAAATAAAAGGAGTCATTGAGAGAGACAAAGAGCGGTACATCGAGGAATGGAGAAGCGCAATAAATAACTCCAAGAAACTCACCATGTACCAGTCACTGCAAAGGGACTACACCATGGCCACCTACCTGGAGAGAATATGCCACCCCAAACACAGACAGACCCTGAGCTGGTACAGACTGAGCGTCCACAACCTGGAGATAGAGGCGACACAGGCAGACGTACAAGCCGCGGGAGAACAGACTGTGCCAGCACTGTGACCAGGGGGCCCTAGAAGACGAGACCCACTTCCTGCTACACTGCACCAAATGCTCAGCTGTGAGGGCCGTCTACTACCAAAGACTCTCTGCCCACATCCCAGACTTCATATCTGCAGATGCGAAGAGGAAACTCTACATCCTACTGGAAGAAGAAGAGGCCACTGTGGAGATCACTGCCCAATACGTGTCCAGCTGTCACCAAACCAGAGGAAGATGAGACTCCACGGACTGTTATACCCCAAACCACCCACCCCCCACCTCCCCATATAGCGGTCACCAACTAAGAGCAAGATGAGACTCCACGGACTGTTATACCCCAAACCACCCGCCTCCACCTCCCCATATAGCGGTCACCAACTAAGAGGAAGATGAGACTCCATGGACTGTTGTACCCCAAATCAGCCACCCCCCCCCACCCATACTCTCCCCCTCGACTCCAACTCCCCCCCCACACACACACACACTTTACTAGCTTTGGCAATTCGTCCATTCGGACATTCCAATAAAGCCTACTTGATTTGATTTGTGTGTTTAACTGAAAATGTTGCTCTCTGAATGTTTGCTATGGGCAACAAAGACAAGGTTTCTGTGTGTTGCTTATTTGTTTCTCACGGCATCTCCTTCCACATTTCTTGATCTAACTCTCTAACAACTTCCTAGAAAGAGAACACCTGTAAATGTTGATGCCACATAAAAGCACAGTAACCATTACAACCCTGCTGACCCCAGTCCGACCAACAACCAAATCCAGACTGTCAATGGTGGTCGGATTTACTGAAACTGCCAAGCTCACCGAGTTACATTGTTTCTGTACAGTAGGTTACATTAACTTATGTGGAAATTATGGAAACTGTGTAGCTTATTAACCTTGGCAATGTCTGTAAAGATGACCACGATTGACAGCCTGGATTTGGTTGTCAGTGAGAACAGGATGACTTGGGATGGGATTGAGGGGAGGATTACTTGTAAAGGCAGGTGCAACTATCAGGCATTTATGGGTTATCTTGTAGAGACAACCCCTTTAAATCACATAAATCTCCCTTTAAGTGGGATACCGACTTTTCCATAATTGTCTTAAAGAGAGTCTGTCACAAAGAATCTATGACCCTAGATATCAAACCAGTCATTGTGCATTGTAGGGGACATTAAACTGAGAACCATCATACCTTTAGATCAATGTTGGACTGACCCACCAAAAAACCAGAAGATCCTCCGGACTCTAACACAACAACACAGAAGACACTTAAATTTGAAGGGTACAAAGGTCTTTTTCCTAGGAGTTGGAATTGAGCTATGCTATGCATATGCCATAAATGTCTGTTGTAGGAAAACCCTTAAAGAAGACCTTTCATGTCCTCAGGTACACGTGTCTTTATATACCACTAGAAAGCCGACAGTGCGCTGAATTCAGTCCACTGTCATCTTTCCCATTATGTGCCCCAGGACTGGAGATTCCGTTGTAAATGCACCGATCTCTGCCCACTGTCAGAAGGGTGTTTCTGGCAGTCTGGCTGGGCTGTGAGAAATGTCCCCCTGACTGGGGCAACACGGTGGCTCAGTGGTTAGCACTGTAGCCTTGCAGCGCTGGAGTCCTGGGCTCGAATCTCGCCAGGACAAAAAATCTGCAAGGAGTTTGTATGTTCTCCCCGTGCTTGTGCTCCCTTCTACAAAGACATACTGATAGGGGAAAAAAACGTACATTGTGATCACTATATGGGGCTCACAATCTACATTTAAATAAAAAAAAAAAAAAAAAGAAATGCCCCCCTGACGGTACTTGTCCATAGACTAATACTGGGGAGTGTTCTTCACAGCTTAGCATCATCGCCAGGTGGTAAGGAACGTCCCCTCTGACAGTACAGGGCTATGGATGAGTACTATCAGTGGGGAATGTTCCTCAAAGCCCAGCTAGACTGCCAGGAACACCCTTCTGACAGTGGACAGAGATCGGTCCTGGAGTATATAACGGAAAGCTGCCGGCTTTCTAGTGGTATATAAAATCTCATGTGCCTGAGGAAAGGTCCTCTTTAAATCTGCCTGATAAGGTGGACCTGTGCTCTACACATGGATGGGATATCTATCTAACATTACTGTCTGAGTTAGGAATACTCCATTAAAACTCATGGTTTTGGACTGAGATGTCACCTTTGCTTGTTTTTAATGCAGCTGTCACATCTGCCACATCTTTCAGAGTACTCACTGACATTACAGTTTCTGCAGATATTGGGACAGATTTATTATGCTCATATGCCAGAAAAGTGTCATAAAAAGTCAAAAACTTCAGATATGTGACTTTTAAACACAATTTGCAAAGAAAATGGTCACAACTAACATTTCCAAGCCACACTTACCTCTTTCCTGGCATATAAAACGCCAGACTTTATAAATCCCACTCGTTGTGGGTACTTACATGTATGTGTTTTATGCTACTAACTTCGCAGTTAGGCACAGTTCCTACTGTATTCAATAACCAGGATCCAGTGTATAAACATGTTTTTGGGGAATATTTTGCCGCTTGGTGACTTTTTTCCTCACTAAATCTAAGAAGAAAAATTAAACTACTTAAAGGAGGGTCTTAAAGGGGTTTCCTGGGAGTTAATTATTGATAACCTGTCTTTAGGATAGGCCATCAATAGCTGATCAGTCAGAGTCTAATACCCTGGAAGACCACAGATTAGCAGTTTAATGCACCTTACGCTTCACAGTCCGGTGACCATGAGTAGCACGGTGGCTTAGTGGTTAGCACTATAGCCTTACAACACTGGAGGCCTAGGATCGAATCTGACCAAGGGAAACAACTGCAAGGAGTTTGTACGTTCTCACGTATGTTTGGCTTAGATTGTGAGCCCTATATGGGACATTGACCATCAATGTCTATAAAGTGCTGCAGAATATTTTGGTGCTATACAAGTAATAAATAATGGACCTAAACTCACCTGTAGTCTGCCCTCCATGCAGGGGTGCTGCAAAATTTTGCTAAAAAATTAAACTGCCCTATTTTGTAGGTAGTGATGTGCAAACCTGGTTCCCATTGTGGTTCCCTTAACATAAATGTATTTTACTGCGCAAATACTCTTCTCAGTATTCCATATGGATCACTAATACATATATGGACCTAAGAAGCTGTATACAGGTCATATTATTTCTCTTTATTATTCATATTCATCTTTGCCAGTCTTTATTAACTCCCCTGCTGTGATAACTGCACTGTATATCCATGAGACCACTGCAGTGATAGTAGTAATGCTTGCGTATACAAGAGACAACTGAAACCAGTGGTTACCTGCAGCAGTCAGGTGGATGTACACCACACCATTGCTGCAGGGAGGTTAAAGGGGTTTTCAGGGATAATTTAAAAACAAATTTTGGGGGAAGGGGGGTCAGGGAAGTGTAAAATAAAAAAAAAAGAAATGATACATACCTAGCCCAGCATGTCTCCTGATCCATTTGGTCCTCAAATTGTTTAGATCAGAAATGCAGGGGATCACTTGACTACTGCAGCCAATCACTGGCCCCAGTTGTCACATGTTATGAAGTATCAGTAGCGATGTCATCACTACTAACATGTGACTGCTGAGGCCAGTGACTGGTCACAGTAGTCACTTGAAACCCTGCACTTATGGCCCATCCAGTCCAAAGACCAGGGGAGAGGATCAGGGGTAGAGTATCATCTGAGGGCAAGTTCATATCTGCGCCCGGTCTCCAGTTTGGCCAATCCGGCTGGTTTCTGTCTTCTGCCCCGTGAGACTGGACAGGAGACGGAAACCCGCCCATCAGCTTTCAAACCCATTTACTTGAATGGGTTTGCAAGGTGACCGCCCATGTGTGCCTTCTGCCTGTCCGCGGGGAAAACCTTTTTTTTTAGTCAGACACAAAGTCGGACATGCAGGACTTTGTTTCTGGTTAAAAAAATGGTTTCCCAACAGACAGGCAGAAGACGCACACGGGTAGTAACCTTTGCAAACCCAAGTGAATGTTCGAAAGCTGACTGCCGGGTTATCGTCCCCTGTCCAGTTTAGCGGGGCAGAAGACGGAAACCGGCCGGATTGGCTAAACCAGAGACCGGGTGCAGATGTGAACCCACCCTAATAGAGACCAGTGGAGACCACCAGGGGCTTGACACTGAAGAAGAACTGGTACTTATTTTAACAGGCAAGGCAAATTATTGCCATACACATTGAATAGTCAGAGAATTCTTAAAGCGACTGGTAAAATGCTGGCAAATTCTCAGGACCTCAAGTTAAAGGGAATAAGCAAGTTAAAAAAAAAAAAAAAATATATATATATATATATATATATATATATATATATATATATATATATATATATGACCACTGCAAATGTAATAAAAAAAACGGTGCACACTTCTTTGTCAGTGATGGAATTACTTCAGTTCTCCCAGTCATTGTTTACAAGCAAACAGCATGTGCCCACTGCAACCAATTTGTAGCCACAGTGACCACGTGCCGTATTACTGGCATCAGTCCTCAGCAATTGAAGCCATGTCGCTAGAAGTTGGCGCTACAGTTGGCACTATAAATGGCGCTGTAGTGCAGAATTGACAAGAGATGAAAAATGTAAGTACTAAATTTATATTTATTTTTAAATCACATTTACAGCAGTTTTTCATTTATTTACCACTTTAATTCAGGGAATCCTGTGGTTACTGAATGTGTATGGCTAGCCTTATGGTACGCATGCTCACTGCTTAGCATGCAATGTAAGTTGTGGGGACCCACATGATACCTTGAGGGTTGTACCACCTGCTAATAGCAGCAATAACCCTATAAAGCTGGCACTATGGAGCTTAGTATGGGCACAGTTTAGTAGCTTTAGTCCTAGGCCTTGGTATGGGCACAGCTCAGTATGTTTAGCCCTGGCTCTGGGTATGGGCACAGCGCTGTATGTTTAATCCTGGCCCTTGGTGTGGGCATTGCTTAGTACGTTTAGTCCTGGCTTTGAGTATGTTTAGACCTAGGTCTGGGTATGGGCACAGTTCTGTATGTTCAGCCCTGGTCCTCAGTATGTTTACTCCTAACTCTGAGTATGGGCACAGCTCTATATGTTTAGTCCTGGCTCTGAGTATGGGCACAGCTCAGT
Organism: Leptodactylus fuscus; assembly: GCF_031893055.1. Lineage (NCBI taxonomy): Eukaryota > Metazoa > Chordata > Amphibia > Anura > Leptodactylidae > Leptodactylus > Leptodactylus fuscus. The sequence continues at coordinate 176,842,120 of NC_134268.1, read as the reverse complement.
ATGTTTAGTCCTAGCTCTGAGTATGGGTACAGCTCTGTATATTTAGTCCTGGCTCTGAGTATGGGCACAGCTCAGTATGTTTAGTCCTAGCTCTGAGTATGGGTACAGCTCTGTATATTTAGTCCTGGCTCTGGGTATGACTACACCACCTGCAGCCAGACACAGGGCTAATGCCACAACACTAGCAGCTGCCCCACTGACTGGTAATGGGCATTGCATGGTCTCAGCTCCAGGACACACACCCCCTGCTACTCCTCCTCCTCAGGCCTAGCCCCAGCACGACACAAGCAGCACATATAATAATACAGAGAGCCCAGAGTCCAGCCGCCCCCTGCTCCACACATGTCAGGCTGGGTCCTTGCTCCTGTGCCCCCAGCACTCCAGGCTGACAGCAGAGGGGGCACCTTGTGCTCCTCCCCATCACACACTGCACACAAGCCAGCAGCCCTCCGCTGCTAACACACATGACAGGAGGTGACAGCCCAGCACCCCTCCACACCTCACCTAGCAACACATCTGACAGGACGCAGGGGAGACTAATGGCTGTCACCAAGAGCAGGGGGCCTGGAGGTGGCTACAGCATCACTGAAGCCCCCACCCATTGGGCGGACACTGTACCTAAGCAGAGCGCGCAGGGGGTTGGGTAGGTGAGTGCATGGTGCCACTACTCACTCAGTTCTCCATACCTCCAGCATGCACAGGATTAGGGTGTCCTGCTCAGAGATGCCAGCCTAGCGGCTAGTTGGCTGCAGCCTGAGACCTGGCACATGTGCCAGCACAAATGCACTGGTGCCTGCCCTGCAGTCTGCACTGGTCAGTAGGTTATACAGGGGCACCCCAATCTGGGGGCACAGATGAGGGGCACTCACCGATGTGGTTATCCTCGATGTGCTCAATGAGCTCGGCCAAGGTGGTAAAGTGGAGCCCACAGCCTCCGAAGCGGCAGGCATTGGAGAAGAAGGAGGCAGCAGCGATGCTTGTCATCATGGTGTGGTCATTGAGGTCCCGGTAGGGCTGTGAGTGGGGAGCCGGACAGAGATGGAGGGAGAGAGGAGGATGGCAGCCGGTGTTGGAGGAGGGAGGGAGGGATGGAGAGAGAGACAGGGGGAGGAGGCTGCAGGAGTGTCGGGAGCGGAGGAGGCGGCTGTATGGAGCAGCTGAGAGAAGGGGAGGAGGGGGCAGCCGCAGTTGGGACGAGGGATGAATCGAGCAGCCTCCACAGCTGGACTGACAGCGGACAGCCTGGTGTGACAGCTCCAGCCCCTCCACCTGACAGCAGCAGAGCACAACCTCACAGGCTGGCTACTGAAGGGTCTCCTGGGGTCAGGTGCAAGGGGACTGCATGGGGCCCTGAGGGGGAGGAGCAGGGGTCCATCATCCAGCAGCTGATAGATGAAGACACGTGCTGGCCTGTGGTGTCTGCAGGAAATCCCCTCTACCCAGTACTGTACTACAAGCATGGGCTGCAGCAGAGCTCACTATGTTTAGTTCTAGCTCTGGGTATAGGCACAGCACAGTCTATATTGTGCATATTGTGTAGCAGAGCTCAGTATGTTTAGTCCTGGTCCCATACTGTGCAGCAGAGCTCACTATGTTTAGTTCTAGCTCCTGGTATAGACACAGCACAGTCCATATTGTGAAGCAAAGCTCAGTATGTTTAGTCCTGGTCCTATGCTGTGCAGCAGAGCCTAGCCTGGTGACTACACCACCTGCAGCCAGACACAGGGCTAATGCCACAACACTAGCAGCTGCCTCACTTTCTGGTAACGGGCATTGCATGGTCCCAGCTCCAGGACACACACCCCCTGCTACTCCTCCTCCTCAGGCCTAGCCCCAGCACGACACAAACAGCGCATATAATAATACACAGAGCCCAGAGTCCAGCCGCCCCCTGCTCCACACATGTCAGGCTGGGTCCTTGCTCCTGTGCCCCCAGCACTCCAGGCTGACAGCAGAGGGGGCACCTTGTGCTCCTCCCCATCACACACTGCACACAAGCCAGCAGCCCTCCGCTGCTAACACACATGACAGGAGGTGACAGCCCAGCACCCCTCCACACCACACCTAGCAACACAGCTGACAGGACGCAGGGGAGACTAATGGTTGCCACCAAGGGCAGGGGGGCCCGGAGGTGGCTACAGCATCACTGAAGCCCCCACCCATTGGGCGGACACTGTACCTAAGCAGAACGCGCAGGGGGTTGGGTAGGTGAGTGCATGGTGCCACTACTCACTCAGTTCTCCATACCTCCAGCATGCACAGGGTTAGGGTGCCCTGCTCAGAGATGCCAGCCTAGCGGCTAGTTGGCAACAGCCCTGAGACCTGGCACATGTGCCAGCACAAATGCATCGGCGTCTGCCCTGCAGTCTGCACTGGTCAGTACGTTATACAGGGGCACCCCAATCTGGGGGCACAGATGAGGGGTACTCACCAATGTGGTTGTCCTCAATGTGCTCAATGAGCTCGGCCAAGGTGGTAAAGTGGAGCCCACAGCCTCCGAAGCGGCAGGCATTGGAGAAGAAGGAGGCAGCAGCGATGCTTGTCATCATGGTGTGGTCATTGAGGTCCCGGTAGGGCTGTGAGTGGGGAGCCGGACAGAGATGGAGGGAGAGAGGAGGATGGCAGCTGGTGCTGGAGGAGGGAGGGAGGGATGGAGAGAGAGACAGGGGGAGGAGGCTGCAGGAGTGTCGGGAGCGGAGGAGGCGGCTGTATGGAGCAGCTGAGAGAAGGGGAGGAGGGGGCAGCCGCAGCTGGGGGGAGGAACTGAGCAGCCTCCACAGCTGGACTGACAGGGGACAGCCTGGTGTGACAGCTCCAGCCCCTCCACCTGACAGCAGCAGAGCACAACCTCACAGGCTGGCTACTGAAGAGTCTCCGGGGGGTCAGGTGCAAGGGTACTGCATGGGGCCCTGAGGGGGAGGAGCAGGGGTCCATCATCCAGCAGCTGATAGGGGAAGACACGTGCTGGCCTGTGGTGTCTGCAGGAAATCCCCTCTACCCAGTACTGTACTACAAGCATGGGCTGCAGCAGAGCTCACTATGTTTAGTTCTAGCTCTGGGTATAGGCACAGCACAGTCTATATTGTGCATATTGTGTAGCAGAGCTCAGTATGTTTAGTCCTGGTCCCATACTGTGCAGCAGAGGTCAGTATGTTTAGTCCTGGTCCCATACTGTGCAGCAGAGCTCACTATGTTTAGTTCTAGCTTTGAGTATAGGCACAGCACAGTCTATATTGTGAATATTGTGCAGCAGAGCTCAGTATGTTTAGTCCTGGTCCCATACAGTGCAGCAGAGATCAGTATGTTTAGTCCTGGTCCCATACTGTGCAGCAGAGCTCACTATGTTCAGTTCTAGCTCTGAGTATAGGCACAGCACAGTCCATATTGTGAATATTGTGTATCAGAGGTCAGTATGTTTAGTCCTGGTCCATACTGTGCAGCAGAGCTTTGTATGTTTAGTTCTAGCTCTGGGTATAGACACAGTACAGTCCATATTGTGAATATTTTACAGCAGAGCTCAGTATGTTTAGTCCTGGTCCCATACAGTGCAGCAGAGCTCAGTATGTTTAATTCTAGCTCTGGGTATAGACACAGTACAGTCCATATTGTGAATATTGTGCAGCAGAGCTGAGTATGTTTAGTCCTGGTCCCATACAGTGCAGCAGAGCTCAGTATGTTTAGTCCTGCTCCATACTGTGCAGCAGAGCTTAGTATGCTTAATTCTAGCTCTGGGTATAGGCACAGCACAGTCCACATTGTGAATATTGTGCAGCAGAGCTCAGTATGTTTAGTCCTGGTCCCATACTGTGCAGCAGAGCTCAGTATGTTTAGTCCTGGTCCATACAGTGCAGCAGAGCTCAGTATGTTTAGTCATGGTCCATACAGTGCAGCAGAGCTCAGTATGTTTAGTCCTGGTCCATACAGTGCAGCAGAGCTCAGTATGTTTAGTCCTGGTCCCATACTGTGCAGCAGAGCTCAGTATGTTTAGTCCTGGTCCATACTGTGCAGCAGAGCTCAGTATGTTTAGTCATGGTCCATACAGTGCAGCAGAGCTCAGTATGTTTAGTCCTGGTCCATACAGTGCAGCAGAGCTCAGTATGTTTAGTCCTGGTCCCATACTGTGCAGCAGAGCTCAGTATGTTTAGTCCGGGTCCATACTGTGCAGCAGAGCTTAGTATGTTTAATTCTAGCTCTGGGTATAGGTACAGCACAGTCCACATTGTGAATATTGTGCAGCAGAGCTCCGTATGTTTAGCCCTGGTCCCATACTGTGCAGCAGAGCTCAGTATGTTTAGTCCTGGTCCATATAGTGCAGCAGAGCTCAGTATGTTTAGTCCTGCTCCATACTGTGTAGCAGAGCTCAGTATGTTTAGTCCTGCTCCATACTGTGCAGCAGAGCTCAGTATGTTTAGTCATGGTCCATACAGTGCAGCAGAGCTCAGTATGTTTAGTCCTGGTCCATACAGTGCAGCAGAGCTCAGTATGTTTAGTCCTGGTCCCATACTGTGCAGCAGAGCTCAGTATGTTTAGTCCTGGTCCCATACTGTGCAGCAGAGCTCAGTATGTTTAGTCCGGGTCCATACTGTGCAGCAGAGCTTAGTATGCTTAATTCTAGCTCTGGGTATAGGCACAGCACAGTCCACATTGTGAATATTGTGCAGCAGAGCTCAGTATGTTTAGTCCTGGTCCCATACTGTGCAGCAGAGCTCAGTATGTTTAGTCCTGGTCCATACTGTGCAGCAGAGCTCAGTATGTTTAATTCTAGCTCTGGGTATAGGTACAGCACAGTCCACATTGTGAATATTGTGCATCAGAGCTCCGTATGTTTAGTCCTGGTCCCATACTGTGCAGCAGAGCTCAGTATGTTTAGTCCTGCTCCATACTGTGCAGCAAAGCTTAGTATGTTTAGTTCTAGCTCTGGGCATAGGCACATCACAGTCTATATTGTGCAGCAGAGCTCAGTATGTTTAGTCCTGGTCCCATACAGTGCAGCAGAGCTCAGTGTGTTTAGTCCTGGTCCATACTGTGCAGCAGAGCTTAGTATGTTTAGTTCTAGCTCTGGGTATAGGCACAGCACTGTCCACATTGTGAAGCAGAGGTCAGTATGTTTAGTTCTGGTCCCATACTGTGCAGCAGAGCTCAGCCTGGTGACTACACCACCTGCAGCCAGACACAGGGCTAATGCCACAACACTAGCAGATGCCCCACTGACTGGTAATGGGAAATGCATGGTCCCAGCTCCAGGACACACACCCCCTGCTACTCCTCCTCCTCAGGCCTAGCCCCAGCACGACACAAGCAGCACATATAATAATACAAGGTGCCCAGAGTCCAGCCGCCCCCTGCTCCACACATGTCAGGCTGGGTCCTTGCTCCTGTGCCCCCGGCACTCTAGGCTGACAGCAGAGGGGGCACCTTGTGCTCCTCCCCATCACACACTGCACACAAGCCAGCAGCCCTCCGCTGCCAACACACTTCAAGCCGGCTGGCTGCATAAGCTAGCTGTATATTGAGAAGCCGTGTGCATGGCAATCCCATCCCCCTTCACCTCAGCTGGCTTACCATTCATTGGTGGCTTGGGGAGGGGGCGGGGCCGCCCACAGGCTTATCCAGGGCAGCACTGGGTGACAAAGCAACTTGCTTTCATTTTCTTTCTCTGCTTAACCCTCGCCCTACCGCTTTCCACATGCTATGGAGCTTGTTCGGGAACAGCAGCATCACCAGCGGCTCTTAGAGCTGCTGCTACACAAAGTAAGTCAAAAAGGGATAGCAGGGCTAGAGTCCTGCTCCAGGAGAGCGGAGATTGAGCCCAGGCTCCCCCTCAGCAGCCAGTGGAGCACACTGCCTGTCCAACAAGGATGGCCAGGCTACCAGCCCGGCTCTCCCCAAGTCCCCCTCCTACCCACAGCAGGGTTAAAGTCCGCACACGTGGAGCAACCCACACCCATAAAGGGAAGCTGGTTAGGCAAAAACAGCGCCGGCCATCGGACACTGCTGCAAAAAGGGCACAGGACCAAAAGGCCAAGCGGACCAAGGGCCTGTTAGGCCCTGGGGTCATCACACGGCTGCCAACAGCAGATGCAAATAGCTTCACCTCCCCCCTAGCCAGCTCCAAGGTAGACCACGCACCACACAGTTATATTTACCCCCACACTCCCCTGCCCAGAGTGGCAATAACGTTTAACAATTGGATAAAGGCCTTTGACACGTTGTCATGTATACTTTCCCAGGCAAAGCCGGAGAAGGCACCTGAGCTGTTTGTGTATCAGAATACCATTCTCTCAGCATATAATGCATGGTGGAGGTATGATGAGGAATTTCGGTGGCGTTTGGCATTGCGCCCAGAGGTGGGGGTGCCCATGCAGCTTTGCGATGCGCAAGAAGGTTTAAGTCCCCAATGCGAGTACAGTGTAAGACAGAGGAAACCCATGACTGTAGAAGGGATGAGCCCCTCGCTCGACAGGTACCCCAGACATGCTTATTAATGGTTTTACTTTTGGTTTCTACATACCCCGCTTTCCAAGTTCATGTATTACCCTAGCGGACAATTTACGGACAATTTACGTTCAATTGCAAAAGATATGAGCATAGCACAGGCAAAAATTGAGAAAAAGGTGCTTTTGGGCCGCATGGCGAGCCCCTTTACCGAACCCCCATTTAAAAACCTGAGAGTGTCACCACTGGGCCTGGTCCCCAAGAAAGGGGAAGGAAAATTCCATCACCTATCCTTCCCACACGGCGAATCAGACAAAGATGGTATTCCAAAAGAGGAAACAGCAGTGGCCTATGTGTCCTTTGATAAGGCGGTGTCCCTGGTAGTGAGTGCAGAACGCGGTGCTCTGCTTGCAAAAGCAGACATAGAATCCGCCTTCTAGCTCCTACCCGTACACCCAGATTGTTTTCACTTGCTGGGTTGTCAGTTTTTAGGAAGTTTCTACTATGATATCTGTTTACCCATGGGGTGCTCCATCTTTTGCCGATATTTAGAAGTTTTCAGTACCTTCCTAGAGTGGGTACGGCGGCAGGAGTCGGTTTCCTCTTCGTTAATACATTACCTGGATGATTTTCTATTTGTCAGTCCTAAGAGCTCTCCATAATGTCTATATTTACTTAACATGTTCCATTTCTTTGCAGATAAGGTTGGAATCCCCTTGGCCAGTAAGAAAACGGAGGGCCTGGTGTCGTGCCTTTCTATAGCTGCCGCAGGACAAGCTCCACAGGTTAAAACAGGACATAGAAGTGTGTCTAAAAGCAAAGAAAGTTCCATTGGTCCGGTTGCAGTCGCTACTGAGGCAATTGACCTTTGCATGCAGAATATTTCCCATGGGCAGGGTTTTTCCAGGAGTTTGGCCATGGTCAGCGCTGGGAAGAGAATGCCTCACCACTATGTCTGTATAACCAAGGTCCTGCAGGATGATTTGAAAGTCTGGAAGTCCTTTCTGACCGACTATGCAGGCATATCATGCTTCCCAGAGAAGGAGTTGTCCAACTCGGACCTCCAACTTTACACCGACGCGGCCGGCTCAACAGGCTATGGTGCAGTGTTTGGCGAGAACGTTGGTCAGCGGCCCCGTGACCACATGGTGGGGTAACTGCTGGTGCAACAAAGAATATGACGCTGCTGGGGCTGTTTCTCATAGTGGTATCGCTGGAGCTTTGGGCGCCAGCCATGACTAACACATTTTGTTTTGGTGTGACAATGAAAGTGTCGTCCTGGACATTAACCATTTGTCTCCCAGCTCCCTACCAGCCCTAGCTCTGTTGAGGCACCTGGTATTACATTGCCTGCAATTTAACATAGTATTTAAAGCAAGACATGTCCCTGGTGTTGACAACGTTGTTGCTGACTCTCTTTCTCATTTCCAGTGGGAGCGCTTCAAGGATTACCATCCGAAGGCAATGTTGGTGGGCTCCCCGTACCCGCCCTTCCTATGGGACATGGTGCACCAGAATTGACACGACTACTGAAGGAGGGGCAGGCCACGAGAAATCGTGGAAAGAGTGGTTATCCTTTGGCTCTCCTGGCAGGGCAATGGATGCAGAGGGTTGCAAGATTTTATCTTATAAGTATGTGGCTTGGTTAGCAGCAGCAGGGGTGTCCACCGCAACCGCAGCAAGGTGCCTATCCGGCGTTGCATAAGCTAGCTGGATGTTGAGCGGCTGTGTGTGTGTGTGGGAATCTCTTCCCCTCAGCTGACTTACTATTCATTGGTGGCTCGGGGAGGGGGCGGGGATGCCCACAGGCTTATCCAAGGTAGTGCTGGGTGGGGAAGTCCTCTTAGATCCCTGCCAGCGCCGACAAAGCAACTTCCCACCCACCCCTAAGCTAAGTCGCTAACTCGTTTCTTCTCGTTTTATGATTGTACAGAGCAGATAGCGTTTTTGTTTTCCTTTGTGTTTCTGTTAGTTAATGACCTGTTTTAAATATATGTGCGTTAATTGTATTGTCACAGCAGGCTTTCTCAGCGATGAAAAGGACCAGCGATGTGCCCCACCGGAGACAAATCCAACTGCACTCAGGGGACACACACACCACAATGTTCACTGAGGAGGAGGGTAACAGGGTTACTGCATATGTGTTAGATATATATATGTGATACATATGTAATAAAGCTGTGGCCGACCCCACCCATTCAAAGGTAACTTTGTCCATAATTATTCTGAAGGTCACACACAAAGTGTTTGGTGGAGGTTGAAGGTTTTTGGTCCAGGAAAATGCTCAATACGGCCGGTCATGACAGGAAGTGACAGCCCACCACCCCTTCACACCACACCTAGCAACACAGCTGACAGGACGCAGGGGAGACTAATGGCTGCCACCAAGGGCAGGGGGCCAGAGGTGGCTACAGCATCACTGAACCCCCCCACCCATTGGGTGGATGCTGTACCTAAGCAGAGCGCGCAGGGGGGTGGGTAGGTGAGTGCACGGTGCCACTACTCGCTCAGCTCTCCATTCCTCCATCATGCACAGGGTTAGGGTGCCCTGCTCAGAGATGCCAGCCTAGCGGCGAGTTGGCTGCAGCCCTAAGACCTGGCACATGTGCCAGCGCTAATGCACTGACCCCTGCCCTGCAGTCTGCACTGGTCAGTGGGTTATTCAGGGGCACCCCAACCTGGTGGCATGGATAAGGGATACTCACCGATGTGGTTTTCCGCGATGTGCTCAGCGGCAGGAATTGGAGAAGAAGGAGGCAGCAGCGATGCCTGTCATCATGGTGTGGTCATTGAGGTCCCAGTAGGGCTGTGAGTGAGGAGCTGGACAGAGATGGAGGGAGAGAGGAGGATGGCAGCCGGTGTTTGAGAGAGAGATGGGGGAGGAGGCTTCGGAAGTGAAGGAGGGGGGCTGAGAAAAGGGGAGGAGGGGGCAGCCTCAGCTTGAGGGGGGGGGGAGAGGAACTCAGCAGCCTCCACAGCTGGACTGACAGCGGACAGCCTGGTGTGACGGCTCGAGCCCCTCCACCTGACAGCGGTGGAGCACAACCTCACAGGCCAGCTACTGCAGGGTCTCTGGGGGTCAGGTACAAGGGGACTACACGGGACCCTGAGGGGGAGGAGCAGGGGCCCATCATCCAGCAGCTGATAGGGGAAGACACGTGCTGGCCTGTGGTGTGTACAGGAAATCCCCCAGTACTCAGCTGTACTATAAGCATGGGCTCCAATGTGGTGTCCATCCATGGTGTCCAGTAGTGTGTTGGTGTGGTCCATCCATTTTGTCAAGTGATATGTTTGCTCAGTCAATTCATGGTGTCCAGTAATTTGATGGTTTGGTCCATTCATGGTATCCAGTAGTGTGCTGGTTCTCACCATCTGTAATGTGTTGATTCAGTCTATCCATGGTGTTTAGCAATGTGTTTTTACAGACCATCCATGATATCCAGTCTGTTGATTAAGTCTGTTGGTTTGACCCATCTATGATGCTCAGTAGTGTGCTGATTTAGACAATCCATGGTATCCAGTATTGTGTTGGTTTGGTCCACCCATGGTGTTCACTGGTGTGTTGGTTTGGTTCAACCATGGTGTCCAGTTGTGTGTTGGTTTGGTCCATTCATGGTGTCCACTAATGTGCTGGTTCAGTTCATCCATAGTGTGTTAGTTCAAACTATCCATGTTGTTCAGTGACGTGTTCATTCAGGCCATCCATGATGTCCAGTATTCTGTTGGTTAAGTCTATCCATGTTGTCCAGTAGTTTGGTTTAATACAGTTATTTTGCCCATTCTTGTGCTGATTCAGACCATCCATGATGTTCACTAGTGTGTTCATTCAGTCCATGGTGTCCAGTAGTGTGTTGGTTTAGTTCATCCATGTTGTCCTATTCTATGTTGTTTCAGTCCATCCATGGTGTTCAGTGGTGTGTTGGCTCAGACCTTCCTTGGTGTTCAGCAGTGTGTTGGATTGATTTACCCATGTTGTACAATAGTCTGTTGGTTTGATCTATCCTTGTTGTTTGGTGGTCTGTTGGTTTAGTCTATCCATGGTGCCCAGTAATGTGTTGGCTCACTCCATCCATGGTGTCCAGTGGTGAGTTGGTTTTGTACATCCTCTGTGTCCCTTAGTGTAATAGTTCAGTTGATCCATGATGTCCCATAGTGTGTTGGCTCAGTCCATTCATAGTCCCAAATAGTGTGTTTAGTTAAACGCTGGGGGCCTGATCACTGGGTCCCCCAGTGATCAGGAGGACTGAAAGTTCCCCTAAGGCCTCCTTGTGAATAGAGCACCAGTATGCTTGTGTCACCAGTGCGCCATTCACTTCTATGGGACTGTATGCCTTCCAGACTGTAAATTGTCAAGCTATGTGTATTTTGATATCATGGGATGTGAATATATTTTATCTCAGCACCATGTAGAATTGTAAATATTTCTCAAAATTAAACGCAGTCACCTAAGTTGTCACCTGTGTACTGTGAAATTAGTGTGAAGCTTGTGTGACTTCTGCGAACTTCTGTGAAGATGTGCTATAACTAGGGTTTCTACCATTCCTAATCAAAAATACAGGTCAGATCTACACGAGTAAGAGAAGAAGTGGTTTTGCGGGCATGAGTTCAAGATATGGTGGTTCTTCATTACAGCGCTCCCATGAGAGTATAATGACGAGATGATGTTACTCAAAGCCTCTGGAAATGTTGCTTCAGGATAGGGCTTTATAGGCAGACCATTTATGTACAGTGCTGTAGCTGACACATCAAGTATCATCAAAAGTAACACCAGCCTTATAGTCTATCCGGGTTTGAAAAGCAAAAAAAGTCTACTATCTGTGTATGGGCAAATAAAAACATACATCTTAAATCTCACAATGCTCCATGGTCTTTCATCATGTTTGGTTATATCATTGAAACAATGACAAGGCATAATAACTTGTAACCAATGCAACTAATTGCAAGACGTAGTAGTGATATAAGCATGTATAGCATATGATCACTGTAGTGGCTATCAGGGTCGGACTGTTCCATCGGGGAACCGGTGAATCTCCCGTTAGGCTCTGTGCCTTTAAGCTTTTTTTGTAATAGGCAGTGGACGTGTGGTAATGGCCCCTATTCACTTACCTCTCACCGCTCCTAGCCAGGGGCTCCCCCAGTATGCTGTGCATTATGTCATCCTGGTGCACAAGACATCTCGGCAACTCTTTCAGGTGGGTCACTACTTTAAAACTTTACTTGTATAATAAATACTATACTCCCCTATAGACACTACACTGTCTACCAATAAGTATTTGGACACCTGTGGTCCGAGCAGAAGGAGCAGCAATTACAGCCTCAACCCTCCGGGGCATGCTTTCCAGAAGTCCTTGTATGACAGCAAGTGGTATTTTATTCCATTTGGCTTGGAGAGAACAGGTAAGTTCTTTCATCGATTTTGGACGGCTGCTTCACCCCTTAGTTTGGCAATTCAACTTGTCTCAGAGGTGCTCGATAGGGTTCAAGTCTGGGCTCTGGGCAAGCCAGTCCAGTCGTTTAACCTGATGTCACTGTACCAAGCCATGGTAGACCTTGCTACATGACAGCTGGCATTGTCATCCTGGAAGTAACATTGGTCCCAACCATAGAACCGCCATAATGTAGGAGGCACACTGTTATCTAAAATAGTGCAATAGGCTTCGGCGTTGAGTTTACCATGCACTGGGACCAAGGGTACCAGAAGTGGCTCCATAAAGCTGATGGGGCTGTGTGTAAGCCCCCTAGCAATCAGGTATTTATGGCCTAGATATGCCCCACAAAGTTTAATGTCCCCCACCTCACAGGATGGTAGGCCCCATTACTGCCCCCACACACTATAATGGCCTCATTACTGTTCCCTGTACAATATAGGGTACCAGTGAAGAGGACACTGTATGGGGGGACCAGTGAGGTTGCTATAAAAAATTGGCCCAAACAACCCCATTTAGGCTGAGTTCACACTAAGATTTTTGGTCAGAAATCCGCCTCAAAATCAGCCTCTAAAAAAACCTCCCAATAGAGTTTTATTGGGAGGCTTTATTTGGAGGCTGATTTTGAGGTGGATCCCTGACCAAAAAACTGTGAATTCAGCCTCAAGAGGTTGTGCATAAATTGGAGCGACCACTGTGGTTGCCAGGGAGGTGTAAAAATTAAAAAAAAAAAGCATATTCACCTGTCTCCAGCACTCCGTGAGAAAGTGAGCAGCATGGCTCCCAACATGTTATTACCTTTAAGCGCTCACTCTCAGCACAGCTGATATGCAGGGGTCCTGGTGGTGGACCCTTAGAAACAATTCCACTGGTGGGTCCTAGACATCCCAGTCTGACACGGGTGATCATGTTAGTAAAAGTTATCACTGCAGAGGTTCTTCTTTGAGAGCCTTCACAGGGAGTTTACACTCCGCTCATTCTGAACGTAAACTCCTTTAGAGTGAGCGGCGTAAAAAACAGATCCCATTGACTTCAATGGGTGCCGGCATACGTGCGTATCACATTGAAAGTAATAGGTAAAAAAGCCTCCCATTGATTTCAATGGGTAGCGTGCGTATGCCGGCACCCATTGAAGTCAATGGGATCTGTTTTTTACGCCGCTCACTCTGAACGAGTTTACGTTCAGAATGAGCAGAGTGTAAACTCCGTGTGAAGGCTCTCTTTATTCAACACAGAACTCCTGGCAATGGGAAATTAGTGTGTTCAGGTTTTTTTTTGTTTTTTTACTAAAAGGAAGCTAAATCTCCCAATGAAGTAAAATACAAAAGTTAAACTCCCTACACAATAGTAAAAAAAAAACACTTTAATGGAAATAAAGTAAAAGATCAGATTAGATGAGGACTGATCCTCCCAAAATAGTTCTCAGAAGACACAGAGAAAAGACTAAACCTAGTTCGGACAAATAAATTTTACTTTCTATTAGTTTGAATCATTAAACGATAAAATTCTTTGCCTACACGTTTATGTATCACTGACTATAGTTATAAATGTGAGGTTCTTAGCGCACAGTTTGGTAAATTATGCGAGCCCATCTGCCACGCCAAGGCGACCTCATTCAGATGGGTCCCTACACTAAAACTTTACTTGTATAATAAATATACTCCCCCTATAGACAAGACCCCAGAGATCAAGTTCTTAGCGACTCCTCTGTAACAGAGTATATAAGAAGATAATCTCCTGACCTATATATAAAGTGTTAGTGTAGGGACCTATCGTAATAAGGCCACTAAGTGGTTGATAGGATCAAACGTCATGTAAAATTTGTGCTATGATATTAGTATAGCAAAATTGTAACTGAGGCCTAGATTATACACAGGATCTAAGCTCAGAGCAGAATATTGACTGCATATGTATTAGACCATCTAACAGACTTGAAACATTTGGTTTTACCATGGAGACCAGAAGACGCTCACGGGCGGACACTGACTGCCGGTCTCTGTCTCCTGTCCAGCTTCTCCACAAAGCGAAGACCGGGTGCAGGCGTGAACCCGCCCTCAGTGATTGACCCATCTGAGTTTATAGCTAACAATATTGACTTCACCATACACAGTGATCTTTAGCGGTTGGTCTATTGAATTTAGCACTAAAACAGTGGAGAGGTTTCTAAAGATTGGCATTATCAATACCAGTCTTCATAACCCCAGTGTCGGTGGAGGGTGTGCCTCATGGCCCATTGCACCATGAGCCTGGAGGAAAATCTATGCCAGATTTGGCGTAGAGTTCCAGCCTCCTTTACGCTAGACTTCTTGTGTAAATGATAATATACCGGGGAATATGACTGGGGCAAGAAAGTGGTGAGGATGGCACCAAAAATAAAAAGTCGCAAGGTTTCTTTTATGCCATACACACAAGGCATGCTAAATATGCTGCACAGTGTTTCTGCAGAAATTCAAATAGACCGATCATTGAAGAGCAAACGACTACTGTTTATTTTAGCAGGGGCGACAGTGAATTTAGGATCAAGATGCTGTTTTGGTGCTAAATTGAAATGGCCAAGAACACAGTGAGACCTAACAGCAGTAGCCGAACGCTTTGGCGCTAAATTCCAATAACCCAATCACTGAGCAGGTGCCGTTGCTATTTATTTACATAACGGCAGCGTCTGTTCCGTGATTGGCCCATTTCAATTTAGCACCAATAGCCTGTATTTTTGCACTAATTTCACATAGTCCTATCGTTGAGAAGCATTGGTTTCAATAACAGCAGCAGCTTCTCTATAATTTTAATTTAGCGCCAAAGCAGATCGTGTTGGAGCAAAATTGAAATAACTCCATCACTGAGCCGTCATTGTTGCTATTGATATCAATGGTGACGGCTGCTGCTCAGTGATTAAGTCATTTGAATTTGGCGCTAATCCCCTGTACTTTGGCATTAAATTCTAATGGTCCTATCACAGAGAAGCCATTGCTGCTGCCAGTGCCACCGCTGTTCACTTCAGTAGAGGATGCAGCACTTCAATGAAGGTCCCATTTAAATTTAGCACTAAGGCCCCTTGTAGACGACTGTGGTGTTGGTCAGTGTGCTATCCGGATAGTACACTGACCTATTCTTTTCTATGGGCCTGTACATATAACTGTGATTTTCATGGTCCCGTGTGCGGGACGACAATCTGGACAGCATCAGACAGGACAGGTCCTATTCCTGTCCTATTTTGTGGCCTGTGCTTCCGTGGCTCCTATTCATTTAATTAGCAACCAGCCTAAAACAAAGAAGAAGGAACTCATCAATCTTTCTGTGACAGAAAACTGGCATATAGGTATGATCTTGCGGCCTACATTTGGCACAAGGCCCTTGCTTGTTGTAAAACTACAACTCCCAGCATGCATACTTGCTCTGCTGTTCTTGGAAGTCCCATGGAAGTGAATGTTGGGAGTTGTAGTTTCACAGCAGCTGGAGTGTTGAAGGTTGCTAATCCCTGACTTACACCATTGTGCTGGCATCAGTTATAAAGGTTATCTACGCCAGTTTAGTCTTCTGCAGGGACGTCTGACTGATTTATACGGAGGCTGCCCCTCTCCATAACTCTCTCGCTCTCTGCACCAGCTGGGGTCTTTATTAAGACCGCTTTAGCACTAAATTCAAATGGGCCAATCACTTTTGGGTCGCTGCCTCTAGTGAAATCAATAACAGCAGCTCTTCCATCGGCAAGTGGGCAAAAACCATAGCAGGCCTCTGCCAGTAAAAGCTGCAGCAGCTCGGCTATTACTTACTGTATCCTTGTACTATATCATCTCATCATCTGAATTCAGTAGCGGCCGCAGCTTCTCAATTACTTGAATTTAGTGCCAAAGCAGAGTGCCACCAAAAATTGCAGCGGCTGCAATGAGGTGTCACTGCTATTGAGTGCAATCTGAATTTAGGGCAAAAAAACGGGGGGGGGGGGGGGGGGGGGGATTTCTCAAGGCACAATTTACAGACATGTCTACATAAATGTATATAATTATAGAAATATATACATACACACAGATATAGAAATACCTATATAATAAGCATTTTCACACATTTCAACAAATACATTTATAAGCATATATCTGTGTTAAAAAAAAAAAAAAAAAATACAAACACAAACCTTATATATACTATATATAGTGATACTTACTGTCTATAGAAGATAGGACATCAGTACGGGATCAGTGGGGGTCTCAAACCTGAGACCCCCCCTGAGGTCCTGTGGATAAATCATCAATAAAAAAATAACAGGACAAATCCTTTAACATATTCTATGACATTGAATTAAGTGGTATGTCTAATATGCACATACTACACATACATACCTATACATTGTATATAAAGTACACATCTGTACATATATATATATATATATATCCTACTAATATTATAAATGTGAAAGTTTGTGTGTTTGGATGTTTGTGAGTTTGGATGTTTGTTCCTCAATCACGCTAAACCGCCTGGACGGATTTGCGTGCAATTTTTCACAAACATAGTTTTCCCTTAGGATTGAGTCACAGGCTACTTTTGGTGCCACTAAACAACATGGCTTCCTAGCAGGAGACTCACAAAAGCAGGACTCCTAGCCCCAGCTATAGACTCACACACACTGCCTGGCATTTCCTGCCTCAACCTGCCTGCACACTCCTTACTGTCTCCTCAGGAGTAGCCCTCACTCTACTCACTCACATTTACATATAGCTTTCCACTATACATACACAATACAACACATCACATTGTAATTACATGTATCTCCTATCACTGCTATATACAGTACCTGATACATATATACTCCTGTACACAGGCTGTATATACTATATAATTACATGTATCTCCTATCACTGCTATATACAGAGCCTGATACATATATACTCCTGTACACAGGCTGTATATACTATATAATTACATGTATCTCCTATCACTGCTATATACAGTACCTGATACATATATACTCCTGTACACAGGCTGTATATACTATATAATTACATGTATCTCCTATCACTGCTATATACAGAGCCTGATACATATATACTCCTGTACACAGGCTGTATATACTATATAATTACATGTATCTCCTATCACTGCTATATACAGTACCTGATACATATATACTCCTGTACACAGGCTGTATATACTATATAATTACATGTATCTCCTATCACTGCTATATACAGTGCCTGATACATATATACTCCTGTACACAGGCTGTATATACTATATAATTACATGTATTACCTATCACTGCTATATACAGAGCCTGATACATATATACTCCTATACACAGGCTGTATATACTATATATTACATGTATCTCCTATCACTGCTATATACAGTGCCTGATACATATATACTCCTATACACAGGCTGTATATACTATATATTACATGTATCTCCTATCACTGCTATATACAGTACCTGATACATATATACTCCTGTACACAGGCTGTATATACTATATAATTACATGTATTACCTATCACTGCTATATACAGTGCCTGATACATATATACTCCTGTACACAGGCTGTATATACTATATAATTACATGTATCTCCTATCACTGCTATATACAGAGCCTGATACATATATACTCCTATACACAGGCTGTATATACTATATATTACATGTATCTCCTATCACTGCTATATACAGTGCCTGATACATATATACTCCTGTACACAGGCTGTATATACTATATAATTACATGTATCTCCTATCACTGCTATATATAGTACCTGATACATATATACTCCTGTACACAGGCTGTATATACTATATAATTACATGTATCACCTATCACTGCTATATACAGTACCTGATACATATATACTCCTGTACACAGGCTGTATATACTATATAATTACATGTATCTCCCATCACTGCTATATACAGTACCTGATACATATATACTCCTGTACACAGGCTGTATAACACATCACATTGTCTGTATCAGAACATACACAATATAACACATCAAATCACATTTGCTAGCCCACCAAACTTTTTAAAGCACTTTTACAGTTTCACACGTCTGTGTCCGCCCAATTCTCAAATCACCGCAGACGAAGTCGCGGGTAAAAGCTAGTATATATATATACACATACAGTGTTGGCACCGGGCACACCAGTGTCAACCCGTACTATCAGTCGGCGTCTGAATGGAAAGGGACTGTATGGTAGGATACCCAGGAAGACCCCACTTCTTACCCAGAGACATGAAAAAGCCAGGCTGGAGTTTGCCAAAACTTACCTGAGAAAGCCAAAAACGTTTTGGAAGAATGTTCTCTGGGCAGATGAGACAAAAGTAGAGCTTTTTGGGAAAAGGCCTCAACATAGAGATTACAGGAAAAAAAAGAGGCCTTCAAAGAAAAGAACACGGTCCCTACAGTCAAACATGGTGGAGGTTCCCTGATGTTTGGGGTTGCTTTGCTGCCTCTGGCACTGGACTGCTTGACCGTGTGCATGGCATTATGAAGTCTGAAGACTACCAACAAATTTTGCAGCATAATGTAGGGCCCAGTGTGAGAAAGCTGGGTCTCCCTCAGAGGTCATGGGTCTCCCAGCAGGACAATGACCCAAAACACACTTCAAAAAGCACTAGAAAATGGTTTGAGAGAAAGCACTGGAGACTTGTAAAGTGGCCAGCAATGAGTCCAGACCTGAATCCCATAGAACACCTGTGGAGAGATCTCTTGATGGCAGTTTGGAGAAGGCCTCCTTCACATCTCAGGGGGGACCTGGAGCAGTTTGCCAAAGAAGAATGGTCTAAAATTCCAGCAGAGCATTGTAAGAGACTCATTGATGGTTACTGGAAGTGGTTGTTCGCAGTTATTTTGTCTAAAGGTTGTGCTACCAAGTATTAGGCTGAGGGTGCCAATACTTTTGTCCGGCCCATTTTTGGGGTTTTGTGTAAAAGGATCAATGATTTGACTTTTTTTTTCATTCTCTTTTGTGTTTTTTTCATTGCAAGCAAAATAAATGAAGATATTAACACCAAAGTGTTTGTGCTTGCAATCATTTTCTGGAAGAACATGAGTATTATCTGACAGAATTGCAGGGGTGCCAATACTTTTGGCCAACACTGTATATGTACTTTGCATACATACTTTATATAGAAATATATCACATGTGATGGCCTATACTTAGACATCGATATTAGCTCTGCGGCGGTCCAGCAGCTGGGACCAGTGGTGTAATTAAAGTCTTGTGAGCCCCAGTAAACTTAGATCAGGACTCATATCCCATCAGCACAGTGTATTTTTGATAGTAGCATTTATGGGTGCTGCATCAGTGTCCCATAGACTTGCAAAAAGGTACAGCTAATGTACCCACAATGAAGAGTACGAAGAGTAAGCAGTTCCACTCCAGTGTAACAATTCTAGAAGTTGCTCATTCTGAGAAACAACTGATCTGCATCGATCCTGACAGTCAGACCCCATTGATCTATAATTTATGGCTTATCTTAAAAACCCCTTTAATATGATCCCTGGGACCTGCTGATCAGTTGCTTGGAGATACCGTAGTGCTCATGTGAGTGTCGTGACCCCTTCACTACAGGCTTATTCCAACCGCTGTCATGATGCTTTGATGCTTCAGGACCCTGGCTGTCTCCAGCCCCCTACCCATCATTACACTCCTGGCTGGGACTCCCTCAGATGAACTGTTTATGTCCACTGTTAAAATATATACAGTGCAAACGCCCTATACATTCAGGGGATAGAAGTATGGGGATTGCAGCTTTTGTATTGGATGGTATTACCAGTAGATCTAGGTCCAGCCTAGTTCTTGTTTATAGGTTTCAGAAGTAAAACTTTTATAGCATTTTTTTTTGCTAATCTGCAACATCCATTACAGAATGGCAGAGCTGACTGCGTTATTCTGCCTTCCCCATAACAATCCAAACCTGAGTGCAGAGAGCAAACTGGTGACAACGGATACCACTGGCCATTGGAAAAGTCTCACTGACATTAATGCAAATGAGCAGAATAATGCAGAGCAGCTCATGTGAACACAGCGCCGCACCTCCCATGAGGCGACCTGAAGCGACCGCTTCAGGCGGCACTATGCCAGGGCCTCGGGGAGGGCGGCATTTTTGCTTACCTAAGCCAATCCAGGACAAGCTGTCCTGGATTGGCTTAGCGTCACCGTCACTGAGCGGTGGATTGGGGAGGCCGCTGGAGCAGCGCTGCTCCAGCGGCCTCCCCTCACGCTCAGGCAGAGAGCAGGTCCTTTCCCTGCCTGCTCTCTGCCTGCTCGGGCAGCGACAAAGGTAGGTTCACCCCTGTGTGAACAGAGACTAATATTAGACATTTATTAACCGGCATTTCCCCCCATCCATTATGTGTAATAGGTTCTGTCTAATGATCGGTCATTTCTTAAATATTATTTATCTACATTTTATATTTTTCCCCCCTCACTGTCCTTTATAATTAAGAGTGGGTTCACACTACCATTGGATATCTGTTCTGATAGTGTCCGTTAAAAAAAAAAGCAAAATGGAAACCTATCAGAACAGACAATAACTGATGTCAATAACTCAGTTTTTTTAACTGATCCATTTAATGGATTAGTTGAAAAAAAACGGACACATTAGCATCAGTTACTGTCCATTAATGTCCGTTTTTATATTGTCTGTTTCTACGTTCTGAGCATGTGCAGAAAAAAACGGACAGTAATAATGGACAGTATAACGTACACCTGTACGTTACTGCCAATAACAAAGACTTTATTGTTAAAAATAACGGACACTTGATGTCCGTCATGATACCGTTTATTGTAACATACACATAACTCCTGCATGTAGGATTTTTTATCCAAAAAAAAAAAGGACATGTAACGGATTTGGGATATAACGGACACTGACAGACATCAGATAAAATCAGATAAAATTAATGATAATTTTAATGGATTTGTGACAGTTCAGCTAGTGTACATTCCTAAAATCTTTTACTGGACAATAGCAACGGACACTACTAACGGTAGTATAAATGACCCCTAACATGTTTTGCTTTTGCAAAACAGTAACAGATCTTATAGCAAAGAACAGTTTTAACATTGTCACAAAAACAGGTGTATTTTTTATAAAAATTTTATTGATGTAGCCAAAATGATGTTGAAAAAAGTTTGTGAACCCCACTGTCAAACTACTTGAAGTTAATTCTATAGGGTACATTGATTATCAGGTTATCAGTTAATGACATATATGGCATAAACTCATTTTTCAGAATACACTAAAAATAAAAACCCCTATCCTACATGAAACTTATCCTTGCCGGAAATTACTAGAGGAAGACATAAACAACTTAACAACTAAACATCTTATTGGTGCAGCTTTCTGTCAGTAGCAAATCATAATATGGCCACCCAGGGCTCCATGCTCAGCCAAATCCCTCACAAACTTGAAGTGTATGCCACATTAAACTTTGGTGGCAGTAAAATTTTCCATGTATCTATAAATACACACATGGCTGCAACTAGCCATCTCCTAAACAAAGAGGCAGCAACATAGTGTGGGCACAGGGCTGAGTTAAAGGCTGGGCACCAAGGGCACATGCCCGGGACCTCCACCACTGAGTAGGAAGAAGGGGCCTCTGGAGCAGATGTGCACATTGTTAAGTGCATGCTTCAGCCTCAGCAGCATTGCCATGTCCCTGAGAGTATTTGTTGGGTGAACCTTCCAAGATTCACCCAGCAGTTTCATTAAGAATTCCTGAAACAAAACTGCTATTATTCTCTGGGGTCTCTTGCCACGGGCTCTGATGTATAAACCACAGAGTATAATATATAGATATACTGTGTTAAGTTGCCACTATAGAACATTATACTGTGTAAGGGCCGCTATGAGACATTCCACCGTGTGAAGGGGCCACTATGGCATACTATACCATGCTTTAGTCTCTGGAAAAAAAAATTCAGCTCAAACTCTCAATCAGAGCAACCTCTGGGTTACAATGCACCTCCATTCACTTGCATTAATGCAAGGATCACACGGCAGCACTGTGATCGTTGGTCACACAGCCATCTCCACAATTGCTGTGTAGCACCAATGAATGTGTAAAATCTGAAAAATAGCTTCTGAGCTCTGACTCTGCCTGCCTCTGATTTGAGCACTGAATCAAACCCCCTGCTTGACACCGCCCTTCTGACATTACAGAGCTGAGATTGCACATCAGGCACCAAACTAACTGCACATGTTGCTCAGGAACGGTGGGGGTTAGAGAAAAAATTCCAATTTTTCTAGAATCAGTTGAGCGCTGCCTATTCTCAGATGCTAAGAATATGAATTGGTGGAGGTGGTGAAAAAGCAGTGAAGTCTTTAAAAAGCAGTGGAGGAAACAAATTTTAGTTTGTAACCATCCCCTGCTGCCTGCTTTCAGATTTATGATCCCAGACAATCCCTGTAAAATTATCACATTTGTTAATAGAACAATTGAAGGAAATAAGTAAAAATGTAAGAGAAGTTTCAGCACACCACACGTGCAGTCCTGCTTTCCCATCTGTGCACACGACAGCATGAGGTAGAACATCATCAAAGATTCCTAAATCCAGCACTTAATCCCGGACAATTACAATGATATTTCTTTATTATAGATCACATGGAATATAAAACAGACATCTCAGATGCTGACATGTTCCCAACATGTTCTTCCTCAGCATCTTAGCTATTTGGCTTTTAATCCATGCATTCTACAATAAAGAAATATCATATTAATCAATCTCTTGGATTCCCGGAGTGCTGGAGTTTGGATTTTTTTATTAAGTTGAACAGATTTATGGTATGCTTCTGGTTTTGGGGCCCCAAAATTGGTGACCACATCCCTTTCCTTATAAGGGGTTTTCATCGAGTAAATTATTGGTGACCTATAGATAATGTCAGCATGTCCACGTGACTGCTGAGGCCCAATGGCAGGCCTTAGCAATGACAGCCGGGATGCATGAAGAGGAAGCCAAAGACAGCCGAATTATGTGTGGATGACCAGGAGAGGTGAGGCAAGTGTTTGTAATTTTCCATCACCTCTCCTGGGCCACTACTTATTATACTTTGGGTTCTATAGAGACCCCAGAGTATAATAATAACCCAGAACTTAACTGGTGTCCATACCTCATAAATATTTGTCAAAACAAATTTCAAGAGCCCCACCTGAAGCAACTCAAGGCTCTTGGGAGCTTATTATACTGGTGGGTGGTCTCTGGGGAGAATATTATGTTGTGTGGGTCCACTGTAGAGCATTATACTGTGGAGGCTTCAGGGGAGTATATCATACTATATGTGGACAATGTAGAGTATTAATCTGGGGGGGGGGGCTCTGGGGAGCCTATTATGATGTGGGGGGCTGCTGAGAAGTAAATTAAACTGTGTGGGACCACTGTTTAGAACCTAACATACTCTACGGGCCACTGTGGAGCATTATACTTTGGCTCTGTGGAGCCTAGTATACTGTGGGGAGTATATTATACTGTGTAGGGACACTGTGGAGAGTATTTTATACTGTGTAGTGTCACTATGGAGGGCTCATGGGGAGCAATTTATACTGGGTGGGGACCACTGTGGAGCTATATATACCATGTGGGGCTACTGTGGGGGTGGGCTCAAGGGAGCATTATACTGTGATGGGTATTGTGGAGCATTATATACCATGTGGCTCATTATACTGTGGGGGAGGGGGGCTTCAAATTTCCTGATAGCAGCTTTATGTGCTATGCCTGTATCACAGCTCTGCCACTAAATTCTTGTGCATGTGTGAAGCTCTACATCACCATGTCATTACCCATGCAGTACTGTGCATGAATTAGCCATGGAGCTATTGGGGCATGCACAGTACTATAGGGGAAATAGTAACACCAAATAGTCAGCACATATGCAAGATTTTAGTGAACAAGCTGTGGTGTAGGATTTTAACAGAAAGCTGTCGGTTGGGCCCCCAGAACTAGTTTCTCTAGTGCACCCTAGGCCCTTCAGTCCAACACTGGCGACTATGCAGCTCAGCCCTATTATTGAAGTGGCCCATGAGAGCCTTAGGGCCCTTTCATACTAAATATTTTTCTGTCTGTGCACTATTCGTGGAAAAATCGAATAGCAAACAGACCCATTATAGTCTACACATTTTGGCCATTCAAATCTATTGGTTAGTGAAAGAAATTGATGACACATGCATGGGATACGGATTGCACTCAGAAACACACTAGGGTGTATAATGTCCATGGTTTTGTAGTCTGCAAAATGGATAGCTAGTGTGCAAGACTTTCTGCATTGCCGTTCACACTCACATGTCAGAGGCCACTTCAGTCCTTTCGCGTGTCAGATTGTGGATCAGCAGCCCAGGTGACACAATGACAAATTTTGTATATTAAATTATGGAGGTCCCCACCTTTCTTGCATTGGGGCATCCACCAACCTTAATCTGGTCGTGCCCAGTCCCAGGATAGTGATGGAGCCTGCTACTCTTACCAGTGAGCTTTCCCTCTTGTACCCAATAGACATTAAGAATAAAATTGCCAGATACAATCCATGATACACTGCCAGATACACTCATGTGATCCTTGTACTTGGCATTTTCCTGCATGCATGTTGTATGCAATGTATGTGCAATGTATAAACCCAACCTTACCCTAATATGATCAATTGGCTGAGAATGAGAATTCCTATGAATGCCCATCTGCTCCCTGCTTTGACACCCCCTACTACTGAGTGACAGCTCTACCACAACAAGATGGGTGTTATTCTCCACCCCAAAGACTTAAATTGAAGATTGAGCCTCAATGCAAAATCTGTAATGGGGCCCCTTCCCATCCTTACTCATTGAAAGTAGTGGCATCTCGTGCGCTAGAGGGGCATTTGGGGCCTGGTAGAAACTTTCATGAATATGCAAGATTTATAAACTACTACTACAATACCCGCGGCTTCGCTCGTGGAAAATGTGTTCAATTGTTGGTTATGCTAAAGTAAAACTTTCTGTGTCACACTGAAACTGACATTTTCAGAGCTACAGTAAATCTTTTTTTTCCATTTTAAATTATTATTAATTTGACATTTTACTAATTTGTCGTAACATTGATGTGAACAACAATTTTTTTTTTATTTCAAAATTTTTATTGATTTTACATATTCAATACATATTATGTAGTATAAACTGTTACAACTATTTTTTAAACTAATTTTTATCAAAAATTTAAATTGATGCACCTTACACAAAGATATAAAACATTTACACACAAAAAACAAAATAGTGCAACCCTTCCCCCCTCCCTCCAGTGTAATCTATAAGTAGCTCACAGACAAAAGAGTAAAATTGGTTTACATTGAAAAAACTATCTACCGTATTTTACGGACTATAAGGCGCACTGGACTATAAGCCGCATTGCCCATGAGCGCCTTATAGTCCGTCTCGGTTCATATATAAGGCGCACCGGACTATAAGCCGCAGTCCGGTGCGCATTATATCTTATTGAAAGCGGCGGCAGGCAGACTTTGCCAGCGGCCGCTTAACCCCCCGCGTGCCAGCCGCTTCTATTGGAAGCGCTCGGCAGGCGAGGAGGGGCTCTATCAGCAAAATCATGCTGATAGAGCCCAACCGTAAACGTTAGGTTAAACTACTACACCCCCCCCCGTTACAGCAGGGCTGCCGGACACTTCCTATTCATTTCTATGGGAGCCGGCATGCGAGCGCTCCCTATAGAAATGAATGGAAAAAAGCAGTCCATTCATTTCTATGGGGAGCGCTCGCATGCCTGCTCCCATAGAAATGAATAGGAAGTGTCCGGCAGCCCTGCTGTGACACCGCCGTCCTGAAAGAGAACGTGAAACTTACCGAGCGGTGCAGGGTGGGCGGGCATTCAGGCCTCCTCTTCCTCCGATGTTCCGTCCTCCTCCGGCGCTCGCAAGCTGATAATGGCCAGGGCACATGCGCAGTAGAAGCATTATGCGCATGCGCCCCGGCCATTATCAGCGAGCGCCGGAGGAGAAGGACGGAACATCGGAGGCAGAGGAGGCCAGAATGCCCGCCCGCCCGCCCTGCACCGTTGGGTAAGTTTCACGTTCTCTTTCAGGACGGCGGTGTCACAGCAGGGCTGCCGGACACTTCCTATTCATTTCTATGGGAGCAGGCATGCGAGCGCTCCCCATAGAAATGAATGGACTGCTTTTTTCCATTCATTTCTATAGGGAGCGCTCGCATGCCGGCTCCCATAGAAATGAATAGGAAGTGTCCGGCAGCCCTGCTGTAACGCCGGCGTGTACGGCTGTGATACACGCCGGCGTTCGGTAGTGTGAATGCACCCTTACGGTGCCTTTTATGTATGTATGGAAGCGGCACGCAGTCTTTGCCGCCGCTTCCATCCATATATAAGCCGCACCGGACTATAAGCCGCACTTACGATTTCTGAGGAAATCGTAGGTTTTTATGTGCGGCTTATAGTCCGGAAAATACGGTATTGTAGGGCTTTTTGGTAAGCAATGTTTCTGGTTTTACCTTCAGGTACACATATGAAAAGATTTTTGGGGTCACCCACTCTAGAGCAAACAACGTACAACTGTCCATGTGAAAAACACAGGCTCTCCAAATTAATGCCGGCTACATTAAGAGATTGACCTTGTGCCTCTCGGGGACATGGATACTACAGCTCCATAGACTTCTATGGAGCCTGTAAAATTCACAGCTTTGTGCACAAAGAAGTCTATGGAACTGGCAAATCCATGACCTAAGGGTCTGTGAAAAGTACTGTAGTGTGCAAGCAGCCACTAAGGATACCAGACATGTTTTGTCAGTGCGTGCGTGTATGTATGTGCACGCATATGATCCATGTGTATGTATGCGGGGGGGTGCATACATGTGTGTACATTAAAAAATTGCCTGGACAACCTCTTTAATATTGATGGTGCGATTGTTCATATGAACGATCCCACCATTGATGGAATGGCATCATCACAGCTTTCTAATATCTAAGGAGCACAATATGGTGGAGAAGAAACAGCAATGCTTCTCCATTTAGGGTGTAATCTGTCCTTGTAGCCATCAATTTCCATCCTTTAGCAGAATAACCTTTCTGTCAGATAGCCTATTTCTAGCTAGCCTAATCCTTTAACAAACATCTAGTCACTCTTTCCTTGCGGCTTTTTAATTGGATTGTGACGGAATGGTGATGCAGACATTTTTATGGAATAAATCACATTTTTTTCAATCTTTTTACGGCCACAAGAATTTGGCATATCCGAGGTGAAAACAACACAATTAACATATTTCTTCCATGTGACACAAAACGAAGCAAATGTTTTGTAATAGGAATGAAAGAACTGGTGACTACAAAAACAATGTATCATATGTGTAAATACCCATAAATCCATGTTGTAGTGAAGAGAATGACTTATGTCATTCCCATCATGGGAGTTGTCCCACAGACTAAACTCAGTAGGACCTTTCTCTCGTTCCACATTGCATTACTTTTCTCTCTGCATGATTTGTGCGGACACCGAACGGAAACCACACAGACCCCATTATAGTCTATGGGGTCCATGTGGTTTCTTAGCTAACTGCTTTTTAATGCATATAGGTTTACGTTCGGGGGAATCCCCAAGTGGACTCCCCAAATGAAATACCAAATGCAGATGTGAACCGAGCCTGAGATGACTCTGTTTATTCTGGATATTGTTTGGGGAGTAAAGAGCAACATGTGGTTCTTGGGTTCCCTGTATATAGCGCGTCAATTGTTTGTTAGATTCTGCACTATTGGCACCAGGGATATCGTAGTATCATAACATTTTCAAACAGAGAAGGCCAGATGTGGCAAAAGCTGAACTGAGATCCATACAAAAAGTATGGCGCTCACATGGGGTATTTTGGTCAGATTTTTGAGGCGGAAACCTGACCAAATTTCAATGAGATCTGGTCAGTTCTTTTTTCCGGGAGCGAAATTCGTCATTCGGATTCGCCTCGCGACATCTACCTGAAGACACTCCTCCTCCCAACTAGGCCCATTCGTTTGTGCCTAATCCGGAGCGGAGTGCCATGACTGGATTCCGATGCAGTCACAGCTACCGGTTTTTTGGTCCGGAATCTGAGACGGCCTCCGCCTCAAATTCCGTCTGAACTCAGCCTAACAATTTAGGCTTCGTTCTACTTGTGGGCCAGAATTGTTGCACACTGGATGTTGGCTTTTTAAATTCATTAAATAGCCGGTGATTGAATTTTTATAAAAGTAAATATGTAACAAATTATGCATCTAGTTAATTATACAATACCAATAATTGTGTAATATAATTATAAATAATTAATCATTTTATTTTGAATTTGGAGTCATTACCCTTTGTTTGACTCCGCCCAAAATTGCTCCTGACTCATTGCTCATTGGCCACCCCTACTTGTTCTTTACAGGGTGAGGGCAGCCATTTTTCTCCCTTGAGAACAAGAGATCAGGCCACCTTTTAGAGTAGAGTCCTATAGTTCAATCCATGGTAAATTTTCATTTACAACACTGCTGGAATATTTTCTGTATAGGTATAATAAGGGTAGAAAGTCTGACTAGGAAAACTGTGTGAAAACGCTGCTGAAAAAAATGTCATGCATTTCTGCTGCAATTTTTTCCCGCAGCGTTGGGTTTCCATAGGAATTAATAGTTGATCGGTGGGGATCAAACTGCTGGGACACCCAACAATCCTGAAAATGTCTGTGTTTTAGTCCTGTTTAGAATGTTGTGGTGGACGCAGAATGCTCACCGCCTGCGCTTCATTCTATGTCCATCACTACATTCTGAATGATGTAAAACACCCCTGTTCCGGGAATCGGTTTGGGTCTCGGTGAGACCGTCACCAATCAGCAATACATCCCCTATCCTATAAGGATAAATCATTTTCGTGGTATAATCCCTTTGAAAGACTCCTTGAATGCTTCACTAATTGTATTATGCCATGTGCACCATTTTGGGGCAATTATGTGCCATCCATGGACTTTTTGGTAAGTTCTAGATTTATGGATTTTGCTCTTTTATGAAATTTCCGCAGGTTTTTAGTGAGTATATGACATAAACTATCATTCATATAAATTTTACATGTAAGTAATGAGGACAGTCAGCTTTGCTATGTATCTTTATTAAATGTAAATTGCGACTTATTTGATATTGAAGGCCAAGAATTTTTATTTGACTGTATTATAAGGAAGGTTAGGAGTTCATTTGCTCAGCTTGCTTTTATTTAGGAGTGAGTGGGCTTGTCATTGAAGATTAATGGAGGTGGGAGGTGACAGGATGGGAAAGCTGGCTGAAGACAATGATCTAGTGATAAGTAGAAGTGGCCAGTACACCTGCATTTCACTGACCGGGGTCACACATATGTAAAAGCTTTCCTAGCAGACATCCTGATCCTTCACTGTAAGACACATCAATATTCATTTACTTGCCATTTTTCAAATTCGCTCTTGACGGTATGATCACAGTATAACATGACAGCGGGATTAGGATTTGCAGAAATGATTATGAAGACTGGAAAATGTAATTTGGTGTAAAGTGCAGGTTCTTTTGATGCACAATATTAGGGCCTTGTAACAAGTCGTATAAGAGGGCGAGTACACACGCGGTTTTTACTTCTTTTTTTTTTCAATTGAAATTACTAACTTTGGTCAAAAATGCTAAATCTGTCTGGTTTCCAAAAACGGATACATTAACACGAGTAAGAATGCAAATATCTAATAGCACTGTCTATAGTTCATTACGCTGTTTATTCTTGTTGCCTTCTTCAAGGATCTGCAGTGTTTTCCAGATAGGGATTGTAGGGTTATAGGTTGGACTTGATGGACTAATGTCTTTATCCAACTTCATCAACTATGTAACTATGTAACTATGTAACATAAAGTACAGTGACACACAGGACCGCTTTAACCAGAGGGTCAATGGTGCACTTGCACTGGGGCCTATGGTAGCGGGGGCCCCTTTTGGACAGAGGGACAGTCCTGCATTTTCTGTTCCACTGTCCAGGGAAATATTTTTAATCTAACTGCTTGTTTACATTGTATTCAACCTCACACATAGACCTCTATGGAGAGGGGAGGAGGGAGTGGGATTCTTGCTTGCTGGTTTATTTATTGTCTCATTTTGTGATATCACATCCTATTATCTACAACCTAGCAGTGTTAAAAAAGCAGGTGCTAGCAGAGTAAATGCAGCAACAATTTAAGTGTCTTGTCTAATCCCTCCTCCCCTCTTCATAGACTAATATGGAGAAAGAAACAGCATGAAAAGCGAAGAAAGAAATCATATTTCTTGTATAACATATGTTGCAAAGAAATAGTACGAGAAATCATCCAGCAACGAAACGAAAGTTCCTCCAATAAAAAGCTTTACTTTATTTCATGTCCACAGGATAAAATATAAACACGCAGTCACAGGAAAAAACAAAAAAGGCTAACGTCAGACGACGCGTTTCGGATCTTATATCCTTCTTCAAGGTCTGATCAAGACTGACAAAAAACCTCTCCATTTATACCAGCATGAAACGATGTAACACCTGCAATCAATATAAAACCATCTAAGCTGTTAGTGCTAGGTACAAATGGCGAGGCATTGCCAGTCTTTGTGTATACAAAACAAGAACAAAACACATAGACAACATGACATTTAAAAACATATGAAAAAATATATGTACATATAAATGAGTTAATGAATAAAGGTATAAGAATGACATGATCAATGTTTAATGAAGAAGGATATAAGATCCGAAACGCGTCGTCTGACGTTAGCCTTTTTTGTTTTTTCCTGTGACTGCGTGTTTATATTTTATCCTGTGGACATGAAATAAAGTAAAGCTTTTTATTGGAGGAACTTTCGTTTCGTTGCTGGATGATTTCTCGTACTATTTCTGGACTTTACTCCCAGCCAAGGGAGACAGGCATCCGGGCAAGTCCAAGGATATGCACTCAAATCGGATAACATACACTTGAAGATTTCTGCAGGAGAGCTGAGTATAATCCTTCCCTTTTTCCCTTTTCCAGTCTGTGATATGTTGCAAAGGTCCATATTCTATTGTGAAAAGTTGTTTGTAACTGGTGGTACACTTTAAGTGATGGCTTGTTTTATACATCTCAGGTAGTCTAGCTTTGGTAGAGTATAGTTACTTTATGTTAGCATATCAGGACTTATTATAGCGGTCCTCTTGTAGACTAGGGAGTCTAATGGGCAATGCCAACATCCAGCATGCAACAAATCTGGCCCTGTGTTGATGTGAACAGTTGTTACATTACCACGGCTGTTGTGGAGTCAGTTGTGGAGTCAGAATCAAGACCAATTTTGAGAAGAGCTGGAATTTTTAATTATATTATACAACTTTTAATTTTGTATAATGAATTAGATACATATTTTGTTAAATATATACTTTCTTCGGAATTCAATCACTGACAGTTTAATGTTTTAGAGGAGCTTTACTGCTTTTGTTTAACCATGGGTATCAGCCAGTTATGAAGGAGTCAGAGCAGGGGTCAGTGTCAATGTCAGCTTTGGACAAAGAGAGGAGTCAGAGTCAGTGGTTTGGCCTACCCACTTTACAGCCCTGTAAATTTTAGATATTTTTTAACATGAAATGTAAGCAGATACATAACTAGCAAAGCCTGAGCTCCATAGCGGGCGTTTGACTAGGAGCCCCCCACACAGCTTAGCAACCCCTTTACTTGTACCTACACAGCCTCCTTTACTGGCCCCCACATGGCATATGCTTCCTTTCCTGGCCCCCACACAGTATAATGTCCCACAGTGGCCTCTTAACATAGTATAATGTGGCTTCCATACAGTATAATGCCCCACAGTGTGGCCTGTTTAACCAGAATAATGTCCCACAGTGGCCCCTCCACACAGTATAATTGATACCACAGTGTTCGTTGGCCCCTGTTGCCCCCATAGTGGCCCTATGGTGTACATTATCAATTCACCACCCTCAAACTATTATTATATGCTGGGGTCTCGGCAGGAGAGTTGATCAAACAAAAAAAATAGCGTTACTCACCCCTCCTGCGTTCCAGTGCTGGTCGTCAGGCCTCTTCAATGACTAAACAGGCTTCAGCACTCACATGGTTTTCATCAGCATTATTATGAAAATAATGCAGCAGGTAACAGCCTATTTAATTTAAAAAAAAAACAAAAAAAACCTGGAGGGGGTCCATTGGGCCCCCTTTGATCACGAGCTGTAGCAGTCACTACGGCTGCAATATTGTCTACCAATAAGTATTTGGACTCCTGTGGTAGAATAGAAAAACAACATTTCTTCATATTAAATAGTTTTTGTTGTTTTTTTTTTATGCAGATTGTGAGCCCCATATAGGGATCACAATGTACTTTTTTCTTCCTATCAGTATGTCTTTGTAGAATGGGAGGAAATCCACACAAACACGGGGAGAACATATAAACTCCTTGCAGATGTTGTTCCTGGCGGGATTCAAACCCAGGACTCCAGCGCTGCAAGGCTGCAGTGCTAACCACTGAGCCACCATGTTGCCCCTTCACATTCAATAGTTGGTAGATCCCAGCAGATGCTTCCTTACGGATGGTATTGAGCGACACAATACTCCCGGATGCCTGATGAATCTCCTGGCGTATGTGAGCCACCTGTTGGGTGCGGTTTCTCTGGCCAGCACTCGTCGGTCTCTATCTTCCAGTTTGGGGGGTCTGCCGACTCGGGGAACATTCTGACAATCACCGTTCACCTTCCACTTCGTAATCACATAGACCACTGTTGATTTTGGGTAATTCAGTTCGCTTGCTATGTCCCTTAAGGATCGACCATTTCTGTGGTACCCCACAATTACCCCTTTCTCAAAATAGGACAACTCTGCACTTCATGGCATCTTACATGCGACTAATGCCAATGCACTGATGCCAACGCTGTTTTCTATTTAACGGCGGAAGGCGTGACGTACATCATGACCGCAGATATCTTCATTTGTATGGGTGTCCAAATACTTATTGGTAGACATTGTATAGCGGAAGTTCTGCCAGTGAATTTAAGCATATTGAATTATCATAATATCACGGAACTTCAGAACAAATTGCAGGCTTTGCAGCCAATATCCAAATGTCTCCAATATTGCACACGCAATACATATTGCTGCCAGTTAAACACAGCAAATGCAACAAGATACAAAAAAAGATAAAACTTTAGCTGTTTAGTGACCCTGCTGCCTTCTGAGCTGTACAAAAGCTGTATGCATATTTAACCAAATACAGAGTAAATTTTATTTTATAAAGTTTCTCAGCATGCTAGAGCCATTAACCAACCATTAACGCCAGAGGGGTATCAGTTTTGTACATTAAGGCCCTAGTATGGCACTTACATAAAATTCTTGGCTCCAACACTAAAACTTTCTGCTTGATTTGTTCTACTTGAAGCTGAACAATTAATTTTCTCAATAATTAATATTATATGTGAAGTGATCGTGGGTCAGGCATACGTCCAACTGAGGCTTTTCTGAAAAGTTCCCTTAAAAATATTCATCAATTTATGGCTCCATATGTGTCGATTGTGCTGCCAAATGCCATAGAATAAAGACATCTTGAAAAGGCATTTATTCCAAACTATTGTGAAAAAGGAATATGTGACAGTGGTGTCTACCTCCTCGTATCATCATATAGAGACAGTAACATAAAGTATTATTTCTGTCTTATCGTCATCAAGGCTTTTTGTAGCTTCTATAATTTGCTTGATGTACTTGGTATCTCAGTGGGTTACCGGACACCCGTGTTATAAAATTACTCCTATTTATTGCTACTATTAATTATATATTGTCAGGGTCTGGGGTTGCTAGATGGGGTGGCATAGACACACAAGTCCAGTTTCTTTAAGTCCAAAACAAAGGTAGAGTTTATTTTCACTCAAAAAGGAAGTGCAGCAACAAAAGGAAACAATGCAAAAATAAATACCTGCCCGGCTAGGCTCTAACTAAACATAGAAGAGGTTACCTCACCTAGAATAACAGAAATCCAAAAAGCCAGTAGAATCATTCAGGACACAGCTCCCAAAATATGACCTCTCTGTCAGCTCTCCAGCTAAGCTCTGCCAAAGTGTTGCTGCTGGAGCTGACTTCTTAATCCTCCTTGAAGAGGAGACTCTCTGCAGCTGAGTCACTGCCGCATCATCTCCAAAGTGTGGACTGGAGGGGGGTGGAATGACAGGTCCCACTACCAATCCTACCTGCCATTCCTAAAAATCCAGCCCAATACTGAGCATTTACCAAAATGCTCAGCAGACGAAACATTCCTGGAGTTTTCTCATATCACCCAGGTGAGATGTACACCCCCTCCATTACCTGACCAGCCATCGGCTTACAATATTTATTGTTACCTTGGATACCAACAGTCGTGACTGTTTTAGAATAATGATGTGGCGAACCGTTACTATATACAGACACAGATATATTGTTATAGAGACTATTCCCTATGTTTAGGTTACACCTAATGTACTTATGTTTTTATATCTTGATTAGAAATATGCAAATAGGTTCTCCTTGATGGAAGAAAACTCACTCTAAGTACACCTTTTGGTAGCTAGCTCCCTATATAAAACTCAGTACCTGAAATCTAGTGACATTGAGAGGGATTAAAGCCAAACCAGAACATCTCTTCTTAAAAGGAAGAGAGCCCCAACTGAAGACAGGATACTAGTTTAGGCTAGATGAGAACTCATAGATGTGGGTCAAAATGGATACTATGTCTACTTCGGGAGATGTCATCTTTGCAGGCCACTTTGTAGTGTGTAGAGCCTAGGAGACCATGCATACTCTATACATATAAATTATAAAAAAGATATATGCAAGTAAATTTTCTTTAAACTTTCTCTAGCACCACCTGTTGGAAGCTAGCTTCCTATAGATCAATGCCTGGTTTTCTTTGACTATGACAACTGCTAACGGCTTGGCGTACAAGACCATGTTCCATTTTTCCCTCATTCTTCTTTGGTGGGGACTTGGCTTGGACGAGTGGGACACTTCCTTGTTCTATGGAGATGTTAATTGCTTTATGAGGGAGCATCAATTGGAGGGATATAAGGTCCAACTTGTGGAAGCTCTAGAAAATTCAAAACCAAAGGCTTGGTGGAGTCAGTTGCCAATACTATCCAAACTAGTGTGTCTTCAACAGGCACAAGAACATTTCATGGATGACTAATGGGGACTGCACCATTAAAGGGAGCATATCAGGTGGTATTTACACCATAAACTGGTCCCATTATGTGCACATCAAGTACTTTATTTTCCATTATTTCCAATGGTCCCCTCTGCAATTTTTCTGTTGGAGCAAAATGAAGTTATAAATGCTTGAAAGCATAAAAACTCTGGGTGTGAGTGACATTGCTCTTGTGACATCAGAGAGTGAGGGGACTGTGAGACAGATGTCAGCCATGCCCAGGAGGTGTGATAAGCACGCACATAGAGTGTCTAGGCTGAAGCTGGTCTCCGCCCAACGTAACTACTAAGGTTAATTTACCTATGACTTTTAATGCTTTCAAACATTTATAACTTCAACAGAAAGATCACAGAAAGGCACAAATGGAGAAGTTGATCCTGCTATAGGTCCAGATACTATCTGTGTGCAGGCCATTGTAGATGAAGATGATACAAAGGCCAAAAATATAGCAGCCTGAATGAGGCTTTGTAATACAAGTGAGATCTCTAAGATTAATAAACTGTGTCCTATAAATCCTCAATCATTATTGAAATCCATATACTTATTGAGGTCATTGTTATGTAGTATTTTATTCATATATATTACTAGCTGCTACCCGCGACTTCGTCTGCGGTGATTGTAGAAGTGTGTAAATAGAATGGCGGGTGAAATGTTAGTAGTGTATCAAAGGTATGGGATATGACTTTTTGTAAATTGAGAGAATACGTGAGCCTTTTTTGTTTAACGTAGTTTTTATTTGAGCTGCTCTACGTTGTTTTGCGACAGTGTGCATACAGTGTTTGGGAGCGAGGTCTTTCAAGTGAATATACTTTGATATACGACATTGTATGATTTGTTATTTTCCGCCAGTACATGTAAGTTTTGGGCACAGGATACTCTTGAGCAAGCCACACAAAGTTGTCCATGTGAGAAGCCTGGTGTGGCTAAATGTATTCCTGCTACTTTCAGCATTTGTCCTTGGGATTTATTAATGGTCATTGTAAAAGCCAACTTAAGGGGAAATTGTAGTCGTTTGAATTGAAATGGGAAATTATTTGGTATAATTGGAATGCGTGGGATTAAGACACTGCCCTAGCTCAGTGTAGGCGGCGGAGATGAGCAGAAGGATGCCTATGCGCAGCGAGGGACAGACCGGAGCCGCGGGACAGGTAAGAGAAGGCGGCGGATGAGCTAATGTGGGCACGAACTGGAGACATGACGGGGGTAGTGCACTGTATGAGCGATTGTTGAAGGGAAGGGCTATGGCGGGCTAATGGCCACCTGGCATACCGAAAGTGCCGGCATGCGCCGTAGTACAATGGGGTATGCCGGCAGGGAGCAAAGGCAGTGTAAGGGAAGTGAGCGGTGGTATGCAAAGAAGCGGCGGCTATGGCGGGCGGTTGGCATACGAACA